>NC_069374.1:67674696-67977727 GCF_021730395.1 Mercenaria mercenaria
TTATTTCAGATACGATGTCTATTATCACAGCGAAAACTATACGCCTCACCTAAGGAAAGAACTCACGACCGTGCGATACGTAGATCTGCGCTCTCTCTATTATTGTAGTTACATATATGCGCGACCTGTGTAGAAACGGTTCAGCATAAAGACATTTCAACAGAAAGACATCTTGATTTTTGCATCAACTATACTCGACACAAAAGTGTCCAGAAGTGCAGAGAAACTTAACTACCTGCACTCCGTAACCATTAAATATCTTGTGAAAATCCAGTCAACGGCATTTGGTCAATATTCGTCCAGAATTGCAAACGTTTGTGTATATGCTAATTGTCTTATAACTACGTAAATGATATACAAAAAAAATGAAAACAGCCTAGTTAAAAATGTAGAAATTATACATGTTTCCCTCATGACTATATTTGCATTATAATCACTATAACATTTCTGAGGTCCACTGTACCATTTGTTAGGGACGATGATACAATACGGGTATTTCATTATCCCAGACTGTGTTTAAATCATGGTCCCAGTCTTCTCGAAATAATTTAGACAATAATATCCATTGAAAAGATACATTAATAAGTACCTACATATGCGCAAACTGGTTTTGCAGTCACATACGTGAAGGAAAGTTTGACTTAATATAAAAAAAAAATTGACAAAAAAATGTATACAAGCATCTCCGTTCCCGAGGCGCAACCCCATTTCCGATTACTTTTTATCAATTATGTTCCCATAAGCAGGATTTGGAACAAATTAATGTGATATTCGCTACTGTATTACAGTTGATTTATCATTATGAGCGTCAGATGTCCTCAGATAAGGCACATGAGATCAGAAATTGGCATTTTTGTTGATTTCAAACTTTTTTCACGCTTCGTGTCGTCAGAGTTTTTGTGATAATATGGTCGAATCATAAATTTCAATCCAGATATTTCGTATGTATGATGTTTATTTGTGTCGAGTAGCATTTTGCTGTTTGCGAGAATTTCGTAATTGTGCCACACTGAGCAAAAATATCACTCCAAGTACCTGAATTTCGTCTTTTTTGTACGCGCAACACCATCACTGGACGTTGCACAACCCATTTTAAACGTATTCCCAGCGGGAATTGGATTGCGCGTTTTTCCATCTGTGAATATTAGGCTGGTCAATTTGGCCATAAAATGGGCTCAAGTAATTGCAACAGTTTTTATTTTGTATTTTTTTGCACAGACTTTATGTGTACCGTCACTTGTTAAAAGTCCCAGTTTGTTGCTGTTGCACTTTTTTGAAAATTTGTTGTGTTTGAATATGGTATATTCAGAAATCTTAAAAACTTAAATTGACATATGATGTGCATAAAGTAACAAGTTAATGGGTTATAGTCTAGAAAAATAGTGTTTATTCAGTCAAAATTTATTCGATAATGACATAACATTCCATTAAATATACATATTGATCAAATTAAGTTTGTTTTTAAACTTTGTGCCTTGTAAATATATAAATATGGGTATAATTACCCCACACACTTTGTTCAATAACTGTTAGTTCGTTTTCTTAAGATTAAATGTAACTGATTTTTTATATATTCTTATTTCATTATTAACATATACCAGAATAAAAGTTCTCTAACATATAGAGTATATATTTCATACACATAAAATAAAATAAGATGATTGAAACTAGTGTATTAATTTCACTTAAAGGCTAAAATAGCTTATACTTGGAATAAAGTAAGAATGTACAATAACATAAACTGGAAGTGCAGTGTTCACTCAAACAAAATAAATTAATTCAATAACAAAATCCAATAAGTATGTCGGATAAAAGTGATAAGATTATCTTTCCTACAATTCTGATCATTAAAAAAACACACAAAGTTGAGGTATAAAATTACCCCACCCACTTTTGGTTGAACAGTTTCAAAGTATTTTTTCCATATACCATTGTTGATTTTTCATTTTGTTATTTGATTATTAACATATACAAGAAATAAGCTTTTTTACATGTACAGTGTAAGCAGATAAGTTCATGGTGCACTACAACAGAAAACAGCCTAAATTAGCTTATACAGTATAACCTCTATAGAGCGGCCCTCTCTTAAGCAAAAACCTCTCTTTAACAACATTGTCAAAATTTCCCTAAGCTGAAATATTCTATCAAATTTACCTCTCCAGAACAATAACCTCTACATAACAGTCAATTTTTATATCTCCTAAAAGGTGCTGCTCTGCAGAAGTTGCACTGTACTATGTACAAAGTAAGAATGCATAACTTTTCATACAATATATGTACATAGTGAACGTTCGATCAAAACAGATTTTATTCAAACATGAAAAATTAATGTCATTAGCATCAGTATTAGCATGAAAGAGATGGATTGATTTTAAGTGTTATTTCAGAACTTGGTGCTTTAAACGTTAGTAAATTGAGCTTTGCTAAAATTGCCCCACCCACTATCATTGCGTGTTTTTCATTTTAATATTTTAGATTCTTATTTCA
This sequence comes from Mercenaria mercenaria, assembly GCF_021730395.1. NCBI lineage: Eukaryota > Metazoa > Mollusca > Bivalvia > Venerida > Veneridae > Mercenaria > Mercenaria mercenaria. The sequence goes on from NC_069374.1 coordinate 67,677,184, forward strand.
ATACCAACATCTTAGAAAGCATCCTTACTAGTCTACGTTAGAAGGTTATTCAAATATAACATGCAACAATACATGTACACTACATTTATAATTATTTGAAATTACTCGAAATAAAAATAAACACACATTGCCTCCTCTATATGTTTAATAATTACCTTGCAAACAATTCTATCATAACAACAAATGTAACAAAATAAAGTGATCATAAGTTAAATAATTAATAACTTTTTATGTCAAAAATAAGTAACCTCCTCAACGGGACCGGGTACGCCTGAGGCTCCTGCCCAGCTGATGAAGGTTAATGAACTTAACTGCCTTGCCAACAATTCTGAACATACTCAACAACAAAAATTAAATATGACAAAAATAAAGTTATCCGTTAAGTAATTAAAACCTAATACGCAGTAACATTTTCAACGAGACAGGGTAGGCACAGAAGCTCCTGTCAAGTTGGTTTGAAGGTTCAGTTCCATTTACATAATATTATAACAAGATGGGATAGTATTATAATAAGATGGGTTGTAACGGCCGCTCTAATTAAACTTGATAGGGTAAGCGCGAGGGCTCCGACCAAGTTGATGAAAAATTCACTCGACGGGAAGGAGACCAAGCGTGACATGCCAGTCAGTCCGAATAATCAAAAATCATACCTTAACGGAAAATATGTAACTTAACTGCAACGCAATGCAACAACTTAAACAAACTAAGGTTAAATACCAATTGCGGTTCACGTTACTTGAGAGAAGTTTGGGACTATAAACAAGCGAGGCTCCATTCAAGCTCATAGTCTTTTTACTCACGTTGTTGACGTCGAAAAACAAATCATCGAAAAGAAAGATAAGCAACCTAACATTACCTAAATCCAATTATTTACTACAGTGGTTTACTGTTTATTAATGCCTGTTACACAACCCCGACCAATATACCACACTATAAGAATCGGTCATAATACTTAACTAGGGAACGGCATCAAAACTGTGGTATTCTACTGCAATCTTACACTACATTACTAAATATTTACTGTAAAAATCTTTATTTTATTTAACGATGCCTTTTTACGCAACGCAAAGCAATCTAGGTCCTACAGTACTATAAGAGCCGGACAAAGTGATCCAAAGCAACTTCGAGTCATACGACTTTATTAAAGAATGGCATCAAACCTGTAGTATTCAATTGCAATCTAAACTAATTATTTACTGCCGAAAACTTTGTACTATTTACTGATGCCCTTTACGCAACTCAACGCAATTTGGGTCTTGCCGTACAATAAAAACCGGACCTGTTGATCCAAGGCAACTTCGAGTCACAACAGTTTATTAAAGAATGGTATCAGACCTGTAATATTCCACTGCAATCTAAACTAAATACTTCCTATAGAAAACTTTGTACTACATACTGATGCCTTTTACGCAATGCAACACAATCTGGGTCTACCGCACTATAAGACCCGGACCTAGTGACCCAAAGCAACTTTGAGTCATAACATTTTATTAAAGAATGGCGTCAAATCTATAATATTCCACTGCACACTTAACTAAATACTTCCTACAGAAAACTTTGTACTGTTTACTGATGCCTTTTACGCAATGCAATGCAATCTAGGTCCTACCGTACTATAAGAGCTGGACCTAGTGACCCAAAGCAACTTCGAGTCATAACATTCTATTACAGAATGGCATCAAATCTATAATATTCCACTGCACACTTAACTAAATACTTCCTACAGAAAACTTTGTACTATTTACTGATGCCTTTTACGCAATGCAACGCAATCTAGGTCCTACCGTACTATAAGAGCCGGACCTAGTGACCCAAAGCAACTTCGAGTCATAACACTTTATTATAGATTGGCATCAAACCCGTGACATTCCACTGCAATCTTAACTAAATATTTACTGCAGCAAACTTTGCACTATTTACTGATGCCTTATACGCAATGCAACGCAATCTAGGTCCTACCGTACTATAAGAGCCGGACCTAGTGACCCAAAGCAACTTCGAGTCATAACACTTTATTATAGATTGGCATCAAACCTGTGATATTCCACTGCAATCTTAACTAAATATTTACTGCAGCAAACTTTGCACTATTTACTGATGCCTTATACGCAATGCAACGCAATCTAGGTCCTACCGTACTATAAGAGCCGGACCTAGTGACCCAAAGCAACTTCGAGTCATAACACTTTATTAAAATATGGCATCCAGCCTGTGAAATGTCACTGTAGTCTTAACTAAATATTTAGTGCAGAAAACTATGTACTAATTACTGATGCATTTATACAATGTAAAGTAATCTAGGTCCTACCTAGCTATAAAAGATATACCTAGTGACCCAAAGCAACTTCGAGTCAAAACAAATTATCAGAGAATGGCATCAAACCTTTGGTCTTCTATGGCAATCTTAACTAAATACTTACTGCAAAATCTTTATACTATTTACAGATGCCTTTTTTGCAATGCAAAGCAATTTAGATCCTACTGTACTACGAGTGCCGGACCTAGTGACCCAAAGCAACTTCGAGTTATAACACTTAATTAGAGAATGGCATCAAAACTGTGGTATTCTACTGCAATCATATAAATACTACATAAATAAATTTTCACTGAAAAAATCTTTATACTATTTACTGATGCCTTTTATACAACACAAAGCAGTCAATGTCCTACCGTACTATAAAAACCGGACTGGGTGATCCAAAGCAACTTCGAGTCATAACACTTTATTAGAAAACGGTATCAAAACTGTGGTATTTTACTGCAATCGTAGATAACTAAATATTTACTGCAAAGTGTTTACTATATACTGATGCCTTTCATGCAACGCCAGGCAATCTAGGTTCTACTGTACTATAAGACCCGGACTTAGTAACCCAAAGCAACTTCGTGTCATAACACCTAAAACATTATGCTATTATGTATTGTAGTCTTAGGCAAAGCAAACTACACAACAGCGATTAAACTCGTACAAGCAACGGTTTGCAAGAACGTATGTGGCAATTGCGATGCAACAAGCTAACTACATTATTGAAGCTGTCATGTCCCCTCGGGTACGAATTGGAAACGACCGATGAGAAATGATAGCTGAATGTCTAACAAAGATGCTCTAGATTAGATATAATTATAAACGCTTACTAAATGCATTTAATATAGATATCACGCAGTCTCCCCCCTGCCAACTTGAATTCTCCAGTAATATATCATGATAACGTAGAGCGACAATTAAATTATTGTGTCGTAGGCTACCATAAAAGCATGAAATAAATAATTTTATCCCTTCAAAAGCAAGTTCCATAACAAGCTTTAAAACAATATATTTGTAATGAACGTTATCTGATTGAGGATCCAGAGTATACAAACACTTGGCATTTAAACGCACATAATTAGATAACACACATTAAAATTGATAACACATCTTATGTTACTGTTTATCTCCACACTTGCTGAATGGCATATTATCCGTGTTCCACATCTAATCATTGTCTTCAGCAGTCCAATACTTCGAGCAAATATGTGTGAAATCGTCTTTGGAAACCTTTTGATTTATTTGTACACTCATCCTCGCCAAGTAACGATCTGAAATATATGACTAGAGCAGAAAATCTGTCTCAACTCTCCTACTGAAACAGCTCGAGATAGAGAGAGGATAATATAATAATGTTGACAAAATGAACATGTATGTAAATTATGTGGAACTGGTAAAGAAAATTAAATGCACTTCCTTTTGCTATGTCCTTGTTTACAGAAATTAAGAGCAAAGCATATTCCAGGAAATATTGTATCAATTTATGTCTACTCATTTATTATCCTTATAAGCAGTAGCAATAACTACAATAAAAATGTTGCCATGTACGCATACTATGATTTCATAGAACGTAAACGTTTGCTTTAAATATAATAATATGTACTATATACATGAAACTAAAGTATACAAGTTAATAGGTTTATATTATGAATAAGATTTGAATTTACGTCCCGTATTCCATAACTGTATACTGCAGATTGTATATACATGCATATTTTAATTTTGGGCCAGTGGCCGCTACATCAAATAAACTTCGTCATTATCATTGTCATATTGAAACTGGACGGAAACGCATTTTATAAAACAGAACATTGCAAGCGGCGCCTTTGTAATCTCATTATGGGGTGTGGCGGGTGGGCAAAATTGTCAACTTTACATGTACTCGCTCAGCCAACGTACAAAAACAGACAGAGAGCTGCACGAGAATTCTCAGCTTTTTATGCAAGTTTAACAGACTGTTTACCGATATCAAATTTAACTAGCTACAGGCTTGTATAAACTCGGGTACCAATTTATAACGATAAGAGCGAGGGCGTATCGGTTCCATAGCAACGGACGTGACATTTGATTTCTCTAAAAATAAATCAAATTATTTTAAAAGAAAAATAATTTTTATTATTTGAAATTACTCGAAATAAAAATAAACACACATTGCCTCCTCTATATGTTTAATAATTACCTTGCAAACAATTCTATCATAACAACAAATGTAACAAAATAAAGTGATCATAAGTTAAATAATTAATAACTTTTTATGTCAAAAATAAGTAACCTCCTCAACGGGACCGGGTACGCCTGAGGCTCCTGCCCAGCTGATGAAGGTTAATGAACTTAACTGCCTTGCCAACAATTCTGAACATACTCAACAACAAAAATTAAATATGACAAAAATAAAGTTATCCGTTAAGTAATTAAAACCTAATACGCAGTAACATTTTCAACGAGACAGGGTAGGCACAGAAGCTCCTGTCAAGTTGGTTTGAAGGTTCAGTTCCATTTACATAATATTATAACAAGATGGGATAGTATTATAATAAGATGGGTTGTAACGGCCGCTCTAATTAAACTTGATAGGGTAAGCGCGAGGGCTCCGACCAAGTTGATGAAAAATTCACTCGACGGGAAGGAGACCAAGCGTGACATGCCAGTCAGTCCGAATAATCAAAAATCATACATTAACGGAAAATATGTAACTTAACTGCAACGCAATGCAACAACTTAAACAAACTAAGGTTAAATACCAATTGCGGTTCACGTTTGCGTCTATATTGAAAACGCGCGAGCTAGATCAATCGGGCTAACAATAGTGTTAAGTCAAAAAACGTTTAAACTGATACCGATTAACGAATCTAACGCCCGGTCACTTTCCAGTCGATAGAATTTTCCCGCAACAATAAATTTTCAGAAATTTATCCCCCAAAATTCTTATCGATTGGAAGCCATGTTCTTAGAAATATAATCTTTTAAACACAGTTGCCAAATGCGATAGCCCAGCCCTGCAGCAAAGATTGTATTTACCTTATGATGTCTTTTAGCAGACAGAATCTTTCTTTCTTTAATTTATTTTTATTCATTTATTTACTTATTAATTCATTTATTAATATATTTATTTTAATTATTTTTGTTTTGTTTTCTAATAATATAAGATGTTATTTTCTGTTCAAATGCTGTCTTCTAATGTTGTAGTTGTTTATTAGCAAAATTATCCACAAAGACCCGCGGTTCTCTTCATGACTTACAAAACATCTAAGTGGCAACTGTTGTGGCAATGAACTGTCAATACGCTACTTTAGGATGATAACAGTAAATCTAATGTTTATTTTAAAACGACATATTTATTCTGTACGTACACGGCCGATATATAGGTCACGCACACACCTGTTTGATATAAGCTACACGCCTCGTTGAATATGCCATGTCGATAAAGTAGAATGCTTGACATGTAACCGTTTACTCTATGTTTTTAAATTGCTGCCACTTATTCATCATTAAATATTTTTCAATACTGTTTTTTGTGTTTTCCGGCCAAAAGTTTGAATTATGTGCATAAAGTGTTTTACATGTATTTACTATAAAAACTAAGTACTTATTTATGATCGCGCCATATAAAATTTCAAATGTAATCCTGTATAAAATCAGCTGTTTTTATGTAATTTTGTTGAACTTTCTTTTAATAATTTATCAAAAATGCTATAGAATTCCAGCTATATTTATTCTCTAGCGGTGCTGTAAGTTTGAGGCCATAATATTAAATAATGAATTTTACACGCATGTTTTTTATGTACGTGACGCCCAAATTTCGCGTGAGCCGTTTAAATAACTAATTTCTAGTTCCTTTACTGTTTATTTACTTATACATCTTCACTACTACATTTTTCTAATATTCACTGCTAAATTTTCCTATGATGACTACCTCTGTCATACCCAGTTGTCCCGGACCGTGCACCAACCAGTATGTACTTTTGCCGTCCGATAGTAAACCCGTTCATCCTAGATTTTGAACTAACCTTACCATAAAACTAGGTCAATGTAATGATTCAGTTTCTACGGGACGATACTAATAGGCGATACAAATGGGCCCGCAACCCTTCCTGCTTCATCTTCCTTATTTCTTTCTGTATTATACAAGAATTCGGTGCAACCGAGCAAAGATTTTTTGAATGTGAAGCAATCGAGAATAGGAAACTCTTGGTTGAAACCACCCATCTACTTTACCGTTATCACGTGCATATCGTTTCAAAGCGTTTATATTAGCTCGTGATTTGGCCGAGTTAATTATCCGAACTGAAAAACTCATCTTTGTGAACGCGATGTTTGAAGGAATTTACTTGCAAAAAGAGGATTTTATACCATTATGCCGCCACACCCACTTTGAGAATTATTACATGGAATATTGCTACTTCTACAGTTATTAGAAAGAACTACATCAGAATTTGAAAGAATTTGTTCAAAGTCAATAACAATTGACCCACCAGAATAATCCTGTAGTAGTCTGTTTCCTCTATCGTCGACCTTCAGGTGCCACAAGTTCGCCAGCAGGCCTGCTTTCAAGGTTACACTCGTCGGCTTTTCATTTACGACGGACCTCTCGTATTACGCCTGTTCTCTTCATTGTCGGTTGTTGTCAGACCAGCCCGCTTCTCTTATTACAACCTCTCGGCAAGCGTAGAGAATTAAATTCTTTATAAAATTGTCAACTCAAAATTGTCAACTTTACATGTACTCGCTCAGCCAACGTACAAAAACAGACAGAGAGCTGCACGAGAATTCTCAGCTTTTTATGAAAGTTTAACAGACTGTTTACCGATATCAAATTTAACTAGCTACAGGCTTGTACAAACTCGGGTACCAATTTATAACGATAAGAGCGAGGGCGTATCGGTTCCATAGCAACGGACGTGACATTTGATTTCTCTAAAAATAAATCAAATTATTTTAAAAGAAAAATAATTTTTATTATATGTAAAAACTACTGCCAATATGACAATGAACAGAGTTTTGAAAATGAATCATATTGATAACAAACACTAACTATAATAGGGCACATTACAAATATCAATTCAGGTTGTCACACATCGTCATCTACAAACTCCTCTATCTCTTCTAAAGCTAATGAGTTGGAACATGCAACGCCTTTGCAATCACCGCAACCACTCGAACATCCAAGGCCGTGTTTACAACATGTACATTTCTTAGAGTCGCGGTTAGCCTTACAATTGCAACGGATTATTTTCGAAAGGTTTTCAGGTGCAGGAGGCAGTGATCTAATATCCTCTTTTTCATGTGCTTAGATGAATAGCAATTATCACCACAAATCTCCGACATTTGCCTGACCAGTTCCTTGACAGTCAATGTTGCATTTTCGCAACTTTCAATTACATGTATTTGTTAAAAAGCCATTGCCTGATCTGTTGCCTGTGATCTACCAGGAGATTTCATTTCTTTTGCAATCGGGTCTTGTTCAATTAAATTAAAGGTTTTTGGGACATTTTTACCTGTCCTACATTTCACACTACATGACTGGTGATACACTGCCTCTGCTGCTGGGAGGTCTAGAACTTGAATTAACCTGGAATGAATTTCATTTGCCCACTTGTCATTTCTTTCTACACAATGTTTCAGAATTTTTAAAAATCAAAGCTACGAACGGGATAGACAGCATGTGATCTTTTTCTTGAAAATGAAGAACATTTAGCAAATGAAGCACAAAATAAGCATTTTGATTTAAAATCAAATTGTTCCATGTCAGATCTAAGAACTCTCTGAGGAGAACAAATAATAGGCATCAATGGTTTTGAGATTTTTCGAGGTCTTGTAAAGTCATTCCGACATTGAGTGTGGACTATATCCCCAGGTTTCACCTCTACCGGACGTTCACTTTTGCTGTTGGCATTGATAATTTCAGTACAGCATTTCTCTCCAAGATGGACAGCGGGTGTATCGCAATTTGCTATGCTTTTCTGACAAATAGGGCAGTCCTCCATCTGTAAGTATAAAAGTATAAGGTAAGGTTAAAATACAAAACAAAGACATTGCAGACTTGTAAAATCTATTTCAAACAGAAGTCGGTTGTGTAGAGTTTAGTATAGTTGGCATATATGGTTACTACTATATTAAGGAAATCTGACATATCTATATGATTAATTATTATTTGTGTACCAAATGCAATTACAAGAATTTAGTCATCTTTAACTCTACGTAGTGACTTTCATATACTCGATACTGCATGTCGACTAATAGTTTTAAATATGAGTCAAAAATAATCACATGACACAAAATATACCTCCTTGCTGCAATCTCTCTTCTCATGACATTTAAGCGTTTCGTAAACCGTCTGCGTTTTTCACCTGAAACAATATATATCACAATTTGATATTAACGGAAAACAACTTTAATGTCAAAAAATTAAATACTCAAGATTATAGTTTTGTGTATATATATATATATATGTGTGTGTGTGTGTGTGTGTGTGTGTGTGTGTGTGTGTGTGTGTAATGTCTTCATTTCAAACCATATTTTGTTGGGTGTTTTTACCAAATATCTTTCATGAAACGGCTATCCAGACAATGTACTGCTATCAGATCGAGGTCTTTTTGGCAAATTCAATACCAATTTTTTACATTTTAACTCAACATTACAGAACTTACATTTAATTCATTTAATTCAACTTTTCCACTGAATCGCCGAATCTTAGACATTCACGAAACCTTCCTCTTCAATACCAGCTGCCTTCTACCTAAATAAGAATGTATGAGTGTAAATACTGAACAACTGACATATAACTTAAATAAATGCTTTTAGTTTATATTTTTGGCTAAAATTAACAAACTATGGTCAATATACGCTTCCATGAATTGAAAAATCAACAAGTGTTCAACATACTATTCAGACAAACCTGAAACTGCTTTTTATAAATATTGTACTATCGTCAAATTCTCATCATGCTGATTTTTGCAATACCCATTTTTTTTACATTTTAATTCAACATTAAAGAACTTACATTTAATTCAACATTTCCACTGAATCGCCAAATCTTAGACATTCACGAAACCTTCCTCTTCAATACCAGCTGCCTTCTACCTAAATAAGAATGTATGAGTGTAAATACTGAACAACTGACACATAACTTAAATAAATGCTTTTAGTTTATATTTTTGGCTAAAATTAACAAACTATGGTCAATATACGCTTCCATGAATTGAAAAATCAACAAGTGTTCAACATACTATTCAGACAAACCTGAAACTGCTTTTTATAAATATTGTACTATCGTCAAATTCTCATCATGCTGATTTTTGCAATACCCATTTTTACATTTTAACTCAACATTAAAGAACTTACATTTAATTCAACATTTCCACTGAATCGCCAAATCTTAGACATTCACGAAACCTTCCTCTTCAATACCAGCTGACTTCTACCTAAATAAGAATGTATGAGTGTAAATACTGTACAAATGACACATATTCTAAATAGATGTTTTTATTTTTTATTTTTGGATAAAAATTAACAAATTATGGTCAATATAAACTTCCATCAATTGAAAAATCAACAAGTGTTCAACATACTATTCAGACAGACCTGAAACTGCTTTTTATGAATATGGTACTATCATCAAGTTCTCATCATGTTGATTTTGGCAATACCCATTTTTACATTTTAACTCAACATTACATAACTTACATTTAATTCAACTTTTCCACTGAATTGCCAAATCTTAGACATTCACGAAACCTTCCCTTTCAATACCAGCTGCCTTCTACCTAAATAAGAATGTATGAGTGTAAATACTGACCAAATGACATAATCTAAATGGATGTTTTTATTTTTCATTTTTGGCTAAAAAGTAACAAAATATGGTCAGTATACGCTTCCATCAATTGAAAAATCAACAAGTGTTCAACATACCAATCAAACAGAACTGAAACTGCTTTTTATGAATATGGTATTATCGTCAAATTCTCATCATGTTGATACGTTACGAATAAACTTTAATACAGAATTTCATTAACATGGCGTACATTGTTCCTGTTTTAGTATGTACATAATGCATTAAGTAAGCTGTAGATGAAAGATTGGAAATACCCTGTTGTGTTGCCTCCTTAATTATTAATTCTGATAAGTTATACTTTTATATATAGTGGCGCTCGTCAAATGTACGTATATCACTTCTATTTTGTTACAATAATTCGGTGTATCGCCAAATTCTACATATTCACAAAACAGTTCTCCTCGATACCAGCTTTCTTCTACCTGAATAAGAATGTATAAGTGTTTATACACGAAAGAATGACACACAAACAATTTAAATCGACGTTTTTATATTTTGTAACAAATAACAAGATTATGGTCCGTAGTTTGAAAAATCGGACAAGAATTACCCATTCAAATTGTGGATTTTTCAAAACAATTTCAATAGAGCTTAGTAACATGGTGCTTAATAATTATTTGATTATATTTCATGTAAAAATATTTTGAAAGACAATATAAATATCAAATGTAAACAAATATTGTACAGCTTTATGCGATTGCAAATCGTTCATCATTTTCTCATTCCTAGAAAAAAATGACTTGATATAGAAACTAAAATATTCATACGTTATATAAAACAGTTCTATAACTATAGATACCTTCTCTCTACGCCAGATGCGGTGTTTCTACAATGATATTGGAATTTTTCAAACTTTTAAAATGACGTCATCGATTTCAGCGCGTGACAGTCAAAAATCTCGGGTATGGTGTTCCGTTCGCGTCATCTTTAAAAACTTGGTATGTTTCATTTTCAAATTCCTTTTCCCGAGTTATTACATAGTAAAATGAGCAGGACTTTTTACATAATGTACATAAATGTAGGTACTTTCGCACAGTGTAAATAAAAATTATGTTGCAATTAGTTCTACCACAATTGTTTCGTTGACTAGCCTATATGGGGCTCGAAATTATATTATCAAATTTAGAGCGACGTCATCTATATATTGAAACAAACGTTACAAAATCTAATAATAGTTTTGTTTTAGTGATGAATATATCGAAATGAGACTTAAAATTATTAGAAAATAAGCTACTTAAAAGGAGGTATTATAATATAATTGAGATAGGTATCTTTGTACATTCAAACCAGTCTATAAATATTATAACCGTGAAGACAAGTGTTTTCTTTCCATAGTTGGCTCTAAGCACAGATTTTATATTACATAATAAACAGTCAAACAGATTAAACTTTCAATGGCAAAGGACAGATTAAAAATGTTTTCTGATATTATAAATGCCCGTATGTGTAGAAATAAAGCGAATTACTATATGCGTTATAATAGTCTGATTGCAGTTTGCTAATTATCACTTCTTCAGTTTTATTTTATTTTCAGTAAACCCTTATTATCTCTGTTCAAAGAAGCAAAGGAACATAGCTTTATTACAACTTGAATACCTTGTGGAGTATTTACAAGACTTTCTAGACACAGTAAGGCGTAAAAACATTGTTTGTTTCCAGTATCCCGACCTACCCTAAATTTTTGGCCCGACCCTAAATGTTTTATGGCCTTGGAGATTTTTTTTCAACTTATTAACAAAAGTTGCAAAACTGCACTTTTATGCTTTATACATGATCAGTGATGTTAGAAATCAACTTACTGATGCATAACCCCCTTATTTGTATTCATTTTTGACACAAAAATAATTTCCGAAGTCTCATTTAATAATTTTTGTTTTGAAAACGTTCGACTTACCTACCCTAATTTTTTTAGCATGTTACCGGAAACAAAGATTTTTTAGGCTTAACAAAATCACCACTCTAGAAATAGTACAACCGTCTGCAATATTTATTAGCTTACTTGAAACTTTAGGTGAAAATAACCCTCATTGAATAATAAAATAACAAATATGAAAATAAAAAGAAACAACAACAAAGTTTACTGTGTTCCTTTGTTTGTTCGTTTCGTCTTATGTGTTGGCTTTGTGCGCGTGTGTGTTGTTCGTTTTGTCCTTATGTGTTGGCTTTGGGTGTGTGTGTATGTGTGTGTGGTGCGCGCGTCTGCGTGCTGGGGGTTTCGTTTTGGGGAGGCTGCGTTTTTGGTGCGTGGCATTCCCTGTTTGATATTTTTCTTTGTTTTTTACAGGATATTAGATAACGTTATTAACAGGAAATATCCATACGGAAACTTTATATGCTTAAGTATGAGTATGTGTTCGTCCCCTCACCCACCCACCCATCCACCCAACCCTACCCAACAGAGTAAAGAATATGAAAAGATAACTTCCAGTATGCCTTTTTTTGCCTTTGCTTTAATTTTCGAGGAATTATTTACAAACTTTAAAATTTGAAGAAGTTCGTCCCCTCGTTCAACAAATGATTTTTAGTGTTTTCGTTTAATTTTTCAGAAAGAAAAGGTACCAATATGCTGAATCATGCCGATGTAGCTTAAAACCCAATCTATGCTAGAATGCTGCCATACACAGCGATTAGATTCAGTGATCAGAGGTGAATGATTCAAAATCAGCGACATCAGTCACACTGCAACGGACCCTACTTCCCCTCATCGCACATACCCCTTTTGACATGACTATGGAAGGTATTTTTACCAAACCGATAAACTGTTTCAAGACCCCTCGAACGGATCCCGCTTTAGAAAGGCATTTTCCTTGGCTAATGCGTCTCCTTTGGCTTTCTCATTCAGAATATGCGCCATTACCGCCAAGTACAAGCTCTATTCCGACATCTATATACATTCTCATATGAGAATAGATTTATTACATTCTCGTTCACATAAATCAATTTTAGTTATACCTCACTCTGTCAAGTGATATTATGTTTAAAATACTGTACATGATTACTTAATTGGCATTGTGTTTCTCATACGAGCACACCTTTGCGAAAAAGAAATGTTATGGTTAGCAATCTGTATGGAGCTAGATCAGCCTGAATATCCGTGCTGTCTGATCTGCTTCCAAAATGTTCGCTTATCACTTGCATGTAACTGATCTGGATCCTTGCTGGTCTCAAAACCTTTTCGTTCGTTTTCGCATAGCGGTGCTCGAATGATAAATGTTTAATTCTTTTGGTTATTATAAATGTTTCTTTTCTAGTAAAGGACATATATTTCCCAAGACCTACTACCATTGGGAGTAGACACTGCACTTTAGCAGTGATGTAATTAAGGATAAATATATTTGCATATCGATGAAATCAACGACAACTAACATCAGGATTTTCTGTCTGAAGTGTTCAATCATTTGAAAGGCTCTCTGAGCAACACTTTTGTATGGCAATAAAACGCACATGGGCGGACTGTCAAAGGAAACCCTTCGCTGTGCAGAAATATTGCACCGGCGGCATACAATACTCATTGTTTATTTTTGTTTTCTTACAATATAAAATACAATATTAGTCGTAAGGCTGCAAGACATGATGTTTTGTTTTTATACAGTAGATTGGGAAATGTCAGCTTGGGTTTTATTTTTGCATTTTTTTTTGTGATTTTACCAAAGTGAAAATTCGAAACTCTCATCAATTATAAAAAAAAATCTTAAACGGAAAAGCACATCCTGAATGTTGCGAATAAGTCTCTAGTACATGAAATTACAAAATTACAAAATAAAAGTGAAACAAATGAAATAGTACCGCGAAGTATAAGGTTATTAAACTTCACTACTTACACAAACAATTCACTGACGTTATTGTGTATGATAGATACTACTTTTAAATTCAGTCGTTTTGCAGAATCAGAATAAGAGAAATCACTAGATCAGTGGCATCAAGGTAATATATCTTTATTAGACTTTTTTAGCCACATAAATACATTTGAAGTTCGTAATCAAATAAAAAATGATGGTCTTCAAAGGACCAGACCATTGATGAGGCAATAAAAGTCAAAAAAAAAAATTATTTAACTTTGCAGTTTTGTTATTAATTAATTTTCTTCTCTAAGGAATGACTTTCAGTTTTCTACAGCACATACATAAGCAACGTTTCAGTCATTGCCGAGAAAAGAGGCTCGGAATTTGGAGAATGGCTGGCATGGTTTATATATTCCAATGTTTACATTTTATCTACAACAGTCGTTTCTGTTAGACTGTGAAAAAAGAATATTCTTAAGTCCTGCATATATCTTAATCTTATCTAGAGTTTAAAATCTAAGTCACATTTATAGGTCCAAATCTGTATCATATTTAAAGGCGATGTAGAGGTCATAATATGTGTCGAATTTAGAGGTCGAAATCTATGTAAGAGGTCAAAATCTATGTCTCGCTTATAGGTCAAAAACTATATCATATTTAGAGGTAAAATCAGCGTCCCATACACTTTTGTTGAAATCTACTCCACCTAAAAAAGATAGCATTTCGGAAGAATCTGGTTATTGATGAGAGCTCTTTATGTTATGTATAGTTTTGTGTTTGCTTATTGCAAAATCAATAATCGTATTTACCAGTTTGACCGCATCAATTTTAACAATCTTATGCACAGACACAACTCAGCCTAGATAAACATCCTATATCTATATTTCTTGTGATGTAAGAGCTATTGATAAATTCATGGTGCTAGGAGAGTAACTAGATCTCAATCATGTTACAGTTTCGATCAAAGCCGCTGAACCTTTCCCCTGAAATAAAACACACAGAATTTCCAGCATAATATTTCCGACATTCCCGCAGCAGTTGTCTCTTAAATTGTCACATTGAATATTTCTCTTTTTATTTCTCTGTCCAGACATGCATAATAGTTTTGTCCCCTAAAGAGATTTCCTCCGGTTTACAGATAATATTGTTATTTGTAATTTTCTTTCAAACATTTTGTAGATTGATGTCATTAATATGATATACAATAGCAGACTTCTCCGTACTTGTAGACTGTTCTGAAAAAGGCATACAAATGACAAATGGGAAGGAAATATTCTAGAACAATACCAGTATATTTTCGTTTGTAATTTATGTCATGACGCAGAAATAACGTAATATTCATACGCTGATTTGTTTATGTTAAACTATTCAAGAAAGTCTTTGAAATTTTGATTCTAATTTTATTATTAGACAAATATTGTTTTATGCGTTGCTTATGTATGCATTTATGTATATATGTATGCGAGTTTACAAAGCATTTGTCGGTATACACAGAAAACTGAAATGGAAAATGAAAATATATATAGAGACTGTCACTGTATTTGAAAAAGGCACTATATTTCTTCCGGGTACAAACGGAAAACATTTATGGCCTTTTCATGGTGTAATCTTTCTATCTGTATTGATATAAAGACAGAATCAAACACAGCCAATACGCAGTTTCCCATCTTTACCTTGTTACAAACTGCACGAACATATTTCTTCAGATTTCCTCAAGTATTTTTCCTCAACAACTTGTCCAATCATAATGTCATCTTGGTCTACTTGGAAACCGTAATATTTTAGGTTAATATCCTTTACAAGAGTCTGGCACTGCTTCCATCACACATAGAGTTGTCATTTTCACAACTATACCAGAATATAAGGAAATATAAACACATTGATTTGAAGAATTTTCGCAGCGGTCTGAAAGGCTTTCTGGTAAAGTACCCCTGATTATTGTTATATCCATTTGCTTATTGAATGAGAAAACATTTCATGAGAATAGCTAAATAGCATATTAGAAAACTATGCTGGTATATTTCTTCATACGATAACCGGTTAGATTTCATGAAAATTAATTTAAAAAGTAATATTGAGAATTTAATATTTGTTCGTGAAATGTCAAAATGTTTCTAGAAAATATCAATGCTAATGCCATGTACTGAATAAGATAAAAGACTTATTTTTTTGCAAACTCTTTACTTTCTTTTTGTGAAAAATGACTATTTATGAAAGTTTTTTCGTGAAAGATTTAAAGTTTTTTTGAAAATGAGAATATTGCGAGAAAAGTTCTGAATATCGTATCTTTATGTTTTGCGAAAACTTTATATTTCCATGAAAACTTCTAACGTTCGTAAAAGTTTCATTTTCATGAAAAATAAAAGTTTTTCCGTTAATTAAAAACAAAATCCAAATATTATAATTACCAGATTATTTTTATGACATTTTCCTCGGCAGCCAGATATTTTCGTGAAAACTTTCAATAAAATCACGAAAGATTTGTTTCTTTTTTCGCAAAAATTACTTGATTTTCTCGAAGTTTTCATAATTTTCACGGAAAGAATTTGTTTTCATATGCAGGTAATGAGCCACCATAGAAAACTAATCATTATCATTGAAATGCCACACCAATTACTCTTACATGTTAAGGCTCACACCACATTCCATTACCATTACCTATTAACACGATCCAGTAAGAAAATCTATAAAATAATAGGAAAGGGTAGATTTCCCGCAAAAACAGAGCACCCAAAACACAGCCAAAGAGCCATGCATCGCAAAGTAGGCCCATAGCAAAACAAGCTGTAACGGAAAACTATTGTAGACGGGTTGCTTCAAAAATCTAACAACAACGGATGTTGGGTGTAGCTGGAGCAAGGATGAAGGTTAAACAGGAAAAGCCACGTTCCTTAAACGTAGTATTCCTACAACGTCGCAGACACACACGTACAAAAGACACACATACAACTAACATACACAGATAAACAAACAAGACAAGCAAGAAAAAACATCACTCTGGGGCACCGCCCATGACAAACACGCATAGATACACACACACACACACACACATACATAATCAGGGGTAAACAACATCCGGACACCGCCTAAGGACGGCCAGCGGAGAAAGTCATGATGGGCACCATAACTCACTCATGGTAAAATCACGGTGGGGCACCGCCCATGTCAAACACGCACGGGTACATATATGCACACAAATTTGATCAAAACCTATGCCTTGTACGTTTTTACTACTCAGATAATTGTTTTCCTTCCAGTGAAAATGACAAATGAATATTTTAGAAGTATAAAATAGAGCTCAGCACATTTATTCTGTAAAAAATGAATATATTGAAAAACTTAATATGCCTTATATTGCATCAATATTTTACAATATCACCAGAAAGTACATAGTCAGTTACTTTCCACCTCCTAATGTCTAATGGTTCCAACGTCATTATGAATCTTGTCTTAAATAATTCAAAACTCACTGCGTAGACACAATTGATGTCTTTCTCCAGTCACTTAGATTTACTGATATTGTCTGCGATTTTACTACGTATCACCGTCAGCTAAAACTGCGGTTTTGCGGTTTCTCTCTGAGAAATGTAATAAAAGAATAAAAGAGATTTTCTAGATCGCTGACATCTAGGGAATACAATTATACAGAATTTTCTATCCCATACAACCGTTCTGAAATGTGTAATCAAATAAGAAATTGACAGGCGAGGGTCCACAAGCAATCAGACACTATTGTATGACAATAAAAGGCAAACAAATTATTCCACAATGAATCAGTTGTTGAAATAAACATACTACTCGTTTCGGGGGAATTGTGATGTTTACTGCTGAATCAGTGAAGTAGCAAAAATGGCTTTACAGTGCAAGGAAATGAGAGTAGAGACACAGGAAATGTAAGGTCAGGAGAAAACAACTCTTGGTACAGATTAATCTTATTGTTGGCTTGTTATATGAGTTAGATCTTATCTTCGTTTAAGAATCCTTCACCGGTTTTAGTTACAAATGGGAATATACGGCTCGATGGTGACCGTTTAGGCAATTACCTACAACACGTAGTTCCAGTTTTGTTTTACTACTACTAGTGTAAGGTCTTATGTTTCCATTAAATAACATTTCTAATCAAGTAATATATTATAAGGAACAAAGGACGATCATTATGGTTTTTGTCACATAAAACATGCATCAATACAAAAAAGGTACGAGTGGAGATGCCAGATAGGTTCCCCGGCATGGGTAAAACCGCTGAAATACCACTCAGATGTACAAAAATGATATCTTATTTCATATGCTACATGCTGAGCACACTAGCTAGATTAAGTTTCCGTCTTTCCAATGTCAGTAGTAGTATAGGGGCCACTTTGGGGGTAAACAAACGGGCGCCATCTTGGATGACCTAGTTACTATAATTAGTAACTCATTTGCATATAAGAATTCATAATAAGTGCGCGTGTGCGGCGGCCATTTTGAATTTTATTTTTAGAATGACACCATCTTCCTATTTTAAGGATGACTTCACTCTACTATCTATATCTCCCAGAAGTATACGGAGCTGACTTATATACCTATCTAGGGCGTGTTCGCGCACATCGAGGGTCAGCCCTACAGGTCACAATAGCCTAAATAGTTTTCCCTATATATTCTATATAAAACTGACTTTTTTCAAAGAGCTAGCAAACATAGCTAGACCCATTTCAGAGAACAAATCCTTTCCTCATTTTAAAGAGTTATGATAAAACTGATATAAAATGAAGAGAAAAGTAGGGGTCATGTATCTTCTAAGAGAGATTTCTCTGGTCACATTACTGTAAACTGACATCAAAATCACACTTCTGAGACCCGGAAGTACTACTCATACTAAAATTGAGCTTGACTTCACCGAATACAACCTGCTCTCCCACGTTTCCTACCAAAATGTCAACAATACATCCACAGTGAAATTTAAACAAAAACTAGCCTCAATTTAGACCTCTGTTAAATGAAAAATTAGTATTCAAATACTTGACAGCCATTACGCGACTAGTTCCTTTTAGTTTAGTTAGGCCCGGAGATAACACGAAAACAAAGCTATACGCATGCGTTATAAAGAGCCCAAGACGTAAGAAATATCGCGAAAGCATGACCCAAGATACTATAGATTGGAACACCTATACATTTTAAAATGAATAACTACGAACTCGAGGAAATGTTAAAAGAGTACCCTGTGACAATATGCGCCGCGGACCAACTTCGAATACGTAGAGGACAATACGTCATTTCGAATACAGACACGAGCCA
The DNA here is from genome assembly GCF_021730395.1 of Mercenaria mercenaria. Taxonomy (NCBI): domain Eukaryota; kingdom Metazoa; phylum Mollusca; class Bivalvia; order Venerida; family Veneridae; genus Mercenaria; species Mercenaria mercenaria. Next base: position 67,696,376 of record NC_069374.1, read on the forward strand.
GGGATCAGGAAAACATTGGGTGGTTTTTTATTTTTCAAAAAGGGGGCCCGACAAAATTTTTTCGATTCACTAGGTAATAGACCGGGACTACAAAGTTTTTTTTGACTAGGTTAAAGAAGCGTTATTTTGTGAACTTCAGTCAAATACAGGATACGGATTAAAAATTAGCGGGGTTTGGTTATTCTTTACAAACCCGTTTCCCGGGACGAAAAATGAAGGCTTTTAAAAAAACCGTTTGATGCGTATCGCAAGAAGTGGATGATGAATTTTTTGGTTTTTTTTATTTGATACGTGCCTTTTTAGTAATAAAAAGCTTGGCAATAAAAAATTTAAAAGAACAATATGTCTTGTTTTTTAAAAACCCATAAATTCGAATTTGTTTTAACGGAAAAAAAATGAACGTCGGTAGGTGGGGGTGCCACAAAAAAACGACTATTCCTTTATTGTATTTTTTTCTTAAACACGTTTCACAAATTGTTTTAAAATAAATCCCATTTTTCAAACAGCTTTGAACCAAAATTCAAAAAAATAAAATTTTAACAGAAAGCTACCCTTTCCCTTTTGAAAAAAAAACTATCAAAATGGCGTATCGCTAGAAATCAAAGCAATGCTATAATTTATATTAATAATAGAACGTTTTTTTGGCCTATTTATTATACTTCCCCCCGTAATTCTTCGCGCCTTTTTGGATAGTGAAAAAAAAATCATTTTGTAATATACTCGTAAAAACCTTCATTTAAACCCAAAAACATGCTAAAGCCTTTCCAAGCATAATAGAGAAATGTTGTCTTTTTTTTTTAAAAACAGATAGGTAAGGTAAGACACCCTCGTGTTTAAATTTGACTCCCGTGTCAATAGTTATTCACTATGTATTAAAGAACAGCCAACTTCCTTTATTTCACATTAAAAACCGTTACAGGAAATAAATAAACTCAATAACCTAGTTTTTTAATTCCGTGATTTATAAAGCTAACACTGAAATTATAAACGCGCTCATATGCGGCCAAGTGTTAAACACGCGCCACGCTTGTAAAAATTTGTTTCCCTGGTTGGTGTAGGTGCGAAGGTTTAACTCCATTTACAGGTAAATATCATTCGGTTAAAAGGATCTCAGGAAAAGCGCACATCCGGTTTATGCTGTATGAAGATTAAATTAGGTGCTTGTTTTTCATTTCGTATCGGGTTTTTTAAAGCTTTTTCTTTAATCTTTTTCTATACTTATGTAGAAGCTTAAGGGCGCTGTTTAAAATAATATATATGTCCCTTGCGGGAGTGACAAAGCGATACGGGTCTTAACCTTCAGGTTTTTGGAAAAACTTTTTCCGCTTGTCAAAATACGCTTCGATTGGCTTTTGGTAGTGAAACGATATTTCATTCAACCATCTAAAGTTTTGATTCTTTTGGGCAAATTTACCCGGCAGAGTTGTAGAACTTAAATTAGGTATTTCGTTCATTTTCGTATGGGAAAATTTTCATGACTTTTTGATAATCATTTTTTAAAATTTATGTATAAAGGTAACCCGGCGCTTTAAAATCGAAAATTTTTGTACACTATAGCGTGGAGAGACGAAAAAGCGTTACTGGTTTTAAAACCTGTCAGTGTTTGGGGGAAAACACGTTACGTTGTCAAAATACGCTTCGATCGGTTTTGGTAGTAAAAACGATATTTCTTTCAACCATTGATTATTAGGGGAATTTACCGGTGGAAGTTGTATGAAAAATTTTTTAATTTTTTCTTTGATTCGTATGGGGTTTATTAAAAAAAATTGAAAATTTTATATTAATGCGCAAAAAAATCGCGCTATGAAAAATATCGTTTGTAGTTATAGAAGGGGTTTAAGCTTCAAAATATTTTATCCTGATCATATAGGACTACCGTTGCTTTTGCAGAGAGAACGCGTGACCCCCGCAAAATTGTCGCGCCGGTGAAAGTGTTAACGGTAAATTTTTCCATTCACCGTAAAATTTCCAAGGGAGAAATGTGCACTCTTTATATCGATTGCTTCTGAATGTGCGACGTCTTTCTTAATAATTTTGAGCGTCGTTTGGTTTAAATTTTCGACGTTTTCTTTGGTAAAAACGATTTATTGGAGATGTTACTTGGCCCTTTTTTCCTGCCTTCTGTTTGGGCTATTTTATGTTTAGAAACGACGGTATTTTCTTTTCAAAAGTGTTGGTTCTTTTTAGCGTGGATATCGAGGTTTACACCCTTTGGTTTGGTAAAGTTTGTTTTTTAATATCATTTTATAAATAGGTATTCTCGATGTTTTAATACTGGTCAGCAGTTTCGAATTATATTAACATTTTTTTTTCGAATGATTTTTTTACTAGAGGTTTTTTTAAACGCATGCGTATGCTTGTTTTCGGTTATCCCCGGGGCCTAAAAAACTAAAAGGAACAGTCGCGTAGGCTGTCAAGTTTTTTGAATACAAATTTTTCATTTAACAGAGGTCTAAATTGAGGCTAGTTTTTTTTTTAAAATTTCATGGGATTTGTTACATTTTGTGGAAAGGGGGGAAGCGGGTTTTTCGGTGAAGTCAAGCTCAATTTTAGTTGAGTATCTTCCGGGTCTCAGAAGTGTGATTTTGAGTCAATTTACAGTAAGTGACCAGAGAAATCTCCTTAGAAGAAAACATGACCCCTACTTTTCTTTTCTTTTAATCTTTTTATCATAACTCTTTAAATGAGGAAAGGATTTGTTCTTAAAAGGGGGTTAGTATGTTTGTACTTTTTTAAAAAAAAGTCAGTTTATATGAATAATAGGGAAAAAATTTTGGGCTTTGTGACCTGTGGGCTGACCTCGTGAGCGAACCGCCCTAGATAGGTTAAAGTCAGCCTTTTAACTTTGGGAGATATAAATGCAGAGTGAATCACCTTAAATAGGAAGTGATGTCTTTCTAAAAAAAAATTTCAAAATGGCCCCCCGCACACCGCCTTTTGAATTCTTATATGCAAGAGTTACAAATTTATAGAACAGGTCCCCAAAGATGGCCCCCCGTTTGTTTTACCCCAAAGTGGCCCCTTTACTAGTCAGTGCCCGTGTAAGGGGGTGCGTTTTTGACTACCTTTTTTACATGTATGATGTTTTTATTTTCCCTTTTTATTTTTTAAGTGACGGTTTTTTTTTTTTATTTGGTCTCTTGTTTAAACGTTAGATTTGCATTGATTTAAGAGTTATAGTTTTAAAGTTTTTTTTTGTGTTTTACAACGCACATTCTCCAAGACAACTATATAGATCAAACCGGAAAAGAAATTTGTACTTTTTTTTGGGATAATATTGTATGCTTAAAAAAAAAAACTACCATTGAAAACTTTAGCACCTGGTTCGGGGAAAAATTTTTATGGAATGGAAACCCATGCCTTGCCCTTGCATGATCGAAGAGGCGAAAAAAGGGCTTAACATTTGGGTTTTGGTGTAACCTGTGATTCCAGCAGGTTGCAAATTTTGATTTTTTCTGTGTTTTATTTCGGAAAATGAAATTCCAAATTTTGTAGTCCTTTTTGGGCGCCAATAACCTATTGTGTTGTTGCCCCTTTAAAACCCAAAATAAAAAAATAAAAAAATTGAAACTTTAACTCATAGTCCAAGTGAATTGTGGCCGATGCTGCGACAAAAGATTTTTTAGCTTTTAAATGACTTAAAGCTCAATCGTCGTATCTTTGAAATTTTTTATTAATATCTTTGAAATCAAACAGGTCAGTGGCGCAGCCAGTTTGTTTTGCGACCCCGAAATCACTTTAAGACTTGTATTGATGATAAGGAAAAAGGGAAAGGAATGACGGTTTATAATTAACAAATACTTGTTAATCAATTAATATCTAGAAAACAGAAATTAATCCTTTGATTTGGCTGCTTATTTTCTGATCTTTCGTATGTACGAATAGAAGAACAAGAAGTTTTATGAAATACGACGGGCGTTTGCAGATCGTGAAGGGTTTTTAAAACTTTGATTTTTTTTAATGTATGTTAGAAGGTTTTTTTCAGAAACTTAAGCACTCTACAAAGATTTTCAAAAGAAAATTTGAAGCTTTATGATACTAAAAACCCGGGGCCAGACTTTTTTCCCCTTTGACTAATTTTTTAATCTCTTGTATTTTCCCTACTAATCTCACTTCGAAGACGTGTACTGCCCTCTTGTGCCACAAGAAGAAAACGGTCGTTTTTGGAATCAAAATAAAATCTTTTTTTGTGCATCTCGGGGATTCGAGCCCCAAAGTAGCGCTGGAAAATTATAGTTTCCCAAATTTCTTTTCTACTATTTATGCGATGGTGAGTAGGCAAAAATATTTTTTTCAAAGAACCAAAAGACATGCGTATTCTATCTGTTTTTTCTTAAGTTGTCCAAATACATTTTGTTTTGTGGTTGAAAAACTAAAGTCTTTCATTTACAGCGAATTAAAAAAAAATGTTATTATCAAACAATATATTAATGCCAATTAAAAACATCGGAGGCGTGACAACACCGTTTCTGTATATAGTGGACAAGGTAAATTTAAATTTCCAAAATTGTACGGACTACACCGCCTCAACTGATAATTCAATACCCCCCTCAGATAAATTAAGAACAAAAAAAATTTTATTTTTAGTCTATTCCTATCGGCATGGTTGCAGAAAGCCCGGGGAATAGGTCAAATTTATACTAAAAATCAGATTAGTTGGACATTGATTTGATTCTTTATTTTTCAAAACGTAGGGCATATATTGGAATTGATGCTTTTTTGGTGAGAATCGTGTGAGCCGAAGATAGGGCAAATGGAAAATCAAATGACGCAACGTATTTTTGATGGAGCGTTCATAAAAAACCGCTGGGAGAACTGAAGGTATCTTTTTGATGACATGGAAATACAACTTGCAAATGTAAACGTACAATTTAAAAGCGAAACATACTAGTTGTGATTGATAAGAAGGAAAGGGGAAGGGGGATTAAAGAAAAACATTGGTGAAGCTAAAAAATCAAAACGAATTTTTTTATTTTGAAAAAAATAAAAATTTAATTTAAAAGGTTTTTTCTCCGTCAGAAGTGAAAAGGGTCATTTTTTAATATGTGATTTTTTGCAAACTTTTATCGTAAGTCCCAAAATTTATTCTTTAAATGTTTTAACACCCACCAGAAAAACCAACCGCAACAAAGATAAAACTTTTTGATTTTTTAAATTTAAGATATTTACGTATTTTTTTTCTTAGTGTTATTTTTACATTTCCTTAGTACTGGGAATTCTATTCCATAAAATTTAATTAGACCCTTACGATGACTCCAAGCAACATAAAACTTTTGTTTTTGTTTACAAAGTTAGTCGACTCTATTTTGCACGTCTACAGTGGAAATAGCCCAGATATTAGCCAATCGAAGAAAACACAAGAATTGTCACTTATAAACCAAAAAAAAATGTCGTAACTAAAACAATTTGCAAACTAGGCTTCGTGTTGCACCCGTTGACAAAAATCCAAATTAAAAAATACAAAATTTCCATTTTGCTATTACCTTACACTACAAATAGTAAAATTAAAAATAGTGCAAGGATTTTTTTTTTTCCCCAACACCCAAATTTATTATCGAAAAAAAAAATGCCCGGAGTTTTTCCCCAAGAGGCAATGCCAAACCCGAGCCCGCTTAAAAAAGGATTACTACTCAACGATTGTTTGTGTTCAATTATGTCATGTACATATAGAAAAAAATAATTTCCGCCCAAAATAATCAAAAGTTTTTTCGAAGAAGTGATGCGTAAAAAAATTTAAAAGGCCAACAAATAGTTTTTAAATTTACGACTGCGCCATCGGGAATATGTTAGAAATTCCGTCAAAGGCTTCAACAAATTTAGCGAGTAATAAAGGAATATATTTGCCTAATGACCAGTAGATTCAGGAGAGGTGATTAAAATATTATAAATTCTATATAGCTTTTTAAGCAAAAAAGACCAGCTTTCCGATGGCGATTTTTGTTTGCAAAAAAGAAAATTTAAAATTTTGGTAGAGTTCCCCAAAAAAATTTTTTTAAATGAAAATTAATACGGGTCGGCGTTTTTGGGAAAAGATTCAAAATTTTAAAACATACGCAATGGTAGTGAGCACCCTCTGGTAGCCCTTTTGGTGAAAATTTAAATATTTTGAACAAATATTAAAGGCATCGGAAACATTATTTAAAAAGTAATGTCGGCAGAAGGTTAAATGATGATTTTTAAAACAATTTTCTTTACAATATACATAAATATTATATTTAACCCAAACTCTGGGCGTTTTTCTACGGAGTTTCAAATCTTAATTCGTCAAAATGGGTTCAGGTGAGCATATTTGTTAGAAGAAGTATATTAAAAAAGATATGCAAGGAAAAGTCACATAAGTTTTATTGAGTCACACCTCATGGCGTCAGGGAAGATAGGGTTAAAAGAAAATATAAACGGACGACAAAGGAACGGACGACGGACGGCGAAAAATCAGCGTAAACGTTTTTAACATGTACCTTTTTCCTTCTCTTTCAATATTATCAAGACTCTGATTTAAAAAAATTTTTACAAACAGACTAAATTGAACCTTTGAAATTAAAAAATTTTTTGTTATATCGAAATGTTACACAAGGAGATTGTAAAGTTCGAAAAATTGGCTATGTCTTTGCAGCTTAAAAATTAAAAAAAAAGAAATTATATTAATATATAAAATTATATAATATATATATATTTTTATATTATTATATATTTTTAATTTCTTTCTGAATTACTCGTGCTACATGGAACTGTAAAACTGACAGCATGGATAAAAGAACTGTTTTTTACCCATAAATTTTGTATGATGTTTAGTTTTTTTTTGGTAAAGGGAACTACCAATAATAGCTTTTTTTTTTGGTTTCAATCACACCGCAAAGATATATTCATAGGGCGATTGAAGGCGGAGATAGACACGGTGCCGTATGCCATTATTGCCCCCGGGCCCCTTTGGGTAGTATCGCGATTTACTTACAAACCCCGTAGGGTTCCCTCACATAAAAATTTTTACCCCCAAAAAACAAATTTTTGGGAAGAGACACAGGGGAGAAAAGTGATTCGCCGTCAAAAATTTTAAACCACTCCGCCACGGAATAGCAAAATGTTTTTAAAAATCATTGAATAGTTTTTTTTCAGCCCCCTGATGTTAAAAAATAGTATTAATTTCATGTTTTTATTTCTTTTTAAAAGTGTTTGGCTTTCACTTGATTAGTAATTTAATAGTCATGCTTCATTGTAATGGAATTACAGTAAAACCCAATTTTGTGTATTGGAAAGCAAAATTGTTAACCTGAAAAGGGCCCAAAACTAGCCGAGGAAATGATAAGTTCATGCCATTTTTGATGAAATAAGCTTTTATTTTGTGTTGGGGGGGGGCTGACCAAACTGGGCCCAAAAGTTGACTGGATGTAGCTTTCCCGGTCATTCAGAGGATTTTTTTCTGTCAAGTAAAAGCAAAAAAATGTGTACATTGCGTAAAAGACAACCTAATACGAAAATAAGTGTTTTTTAAACTTGCCTCTTTTTTTTTTTGAATGTCCAAAACAAAGCAATATTATGGGAGAGGGTTTTGGGAGTTTGAAAAAAGGTAAAAAAATTCAATTTATGCTCATAACTTTTTTAAAGCAAATTTCTTAACAATTTTAAACTCGAGGGGCTATAAAAAAAATACGTAGACACTTAAAACTGACTACTAAAATGTGGCTTGTCTATAATTGTTTTTAATTTGTGTTTATTATGTAAATTTACCTAAATAAAAAAAAATAATATAATAACTTTATAAAAATGTGTTTCTTGGTTTAAACGCCCATATGACGCCCCTTTGGGCGAAACCCGAAATAAAAACCCAAAATAAGAAAAATACCCCAATTTGTTATGTATTGTCCGGGTGATTAAAGTCAAATTTCCCCAAAAAACATCAGTTTACGTTGTCTGAGCCCATTATAATACGGTAAAAATTATGCGTCAAAAAACCGTTATTGAAATTTTCATTTTTTGTAGTACAGGTGTGAAATCGTAAAACAAAAAAAAATGAAAACGCCAAATTGAGGAGCAGGCGTGCTATTAAAATTCTGTGTTAAACTGAAAAAAACCCCCCTCGGAAACCATGAATATGTTGTCAGACCCCAATTTTAAAACCCGCCGGTATGTGGGGTTTGTGTAAAATTGGACAAACTTTCGAAAAGGAAGGGGGAATCACCGAGGACGATTGGGAAGGGAGGGCCCAAAACTTGTGTCTTTAAAATGATTCAACGAGTAAAACGAGTCGTGGATGAAGACAGGCAATACTAAAGGTGAAAAATGCGATAGAATTCAGGAGTTCGGAAATATACAAACAATATTAATGAGAAACTCTGTATGCACCGTATATCCGTTTGGGTACCTCGTTTACACGCTGAGCAAAAGCCTGTGTTGGGCATAGGAATTTTGCGCCGTTACAACAACCAGGCATGCTTCTTTTAAAAGAATCATCACACAGCAAACCGGGTGTTCTTTTTTTACCCGGAAAGTAAACACAATCTCCCAGTGGAAGAGATCATCATCACCCCCCATTAAAAAACAAAAGTTGTGAAAAAGGCAAAAAGAATTGTTAATTTTTCATGGAAGGAAAAGGAAAACCAAGCACGCGTACCCCAAGGACAGCGGGCACGCAGCATACTATTTAAAAAGGGTTTTTTCGATATTTATATTTCAATGTAATAGAATATTTTTATTTTTTAAACTACTATTTTAAAAAATCAAAGTAAATTTAGATTTTAAAAACATAAAAAGATTTAATTTGAATAAAAGCGTAAGGCACGTGATTTGAAGATAAAATCCCAATTTTCAGGTCATCAGACGAGATTGATGCATGGTTCGAAAGAAAAACCCCCATTTCAGGTTTAAATTTATTTCATCAGGGCAAATGCACCCCCATCGGCCGAATCAACCACCCCTTTAAAAAAGTATTGGGGGTTTCGGTGATTCATCCCCCATATAGTCCCGGACCTAACCCATGGATTCAGTTTTTTTCCTGCTTAAAATCCGAATTGCGCGGTCACAAATTTGAAATTTGATCAGTTGCGATAGCCATGAAACTATACTTTTCCAAGAAGTCATGTGTTTGGGACAGAGGTTCTATAACATTGGGGGCCCGGAAAACGAATGTATAGAGAAAAACGGCGAGTATTTTGAAAAAAATTTAAATGACGACGTCAGAGTCGTTTTACTTGCACCGTGTCGCCGTGTTGTAAGCAGGACAATTTTATAATACCATGAAAATTAACTTTGATTGTTTACTGAAAATTTTTAAATTTTTTTGGGGGGAAAATTAAATATTTATGCTGCGTATATTTTTGATTATCTATTACAAACCATTTGTTAATATCCGGAAAATCTACGTATTTTTGATAGCCCCCCGTAATAGCAGTTTCTTTAAAACGACTCAGAAAAAATACCTTTCGACAAAAAAAAACTGAAAAAAACACAAAATTGACTCTGTCGCAGAATTTTTTCGAAAGTTTGTCACACTGAGTACTGAGATTTTTGTGAGAAACACATCGATTTTAGTTCCCTAACCTAAATAGAGCTGGTTTCGAAAGTATTTAAAATTCCCCGGGAAAAAGCTCAAAGATGTTTTCTCTTCAAAAATTACAAAATAAAAAACATACAATCATAACTAAAAAATAAAAATAATTAAATTAAACCCTTTTAAACCTTCAATTTTAAATACCAAATAAAAATTAAGCAAATCCTTCACAATAAAAAAAAATAATTTATAAAAATTTCAAATCCATACCTTTTTCCCCCCTTTATTTAAACCAAAAAACTCTTTCCCCCCTCATAACCCACTCCTTTTACAAAAAATTTAATTTTAAAACCAAAACCCAAAAAAAAAATTAAAAAACTTAAATAAAAAAAAAAATCTTTACATCCATTTCAAAAAAAAACCCCTTTTAAAAACAAAATAAACTTTAAAACCCCAATTCCTTCCAATACCCCCCCAATATTTCCAAAATTTAAATAAATAAATGGGTTTTTTGGCTTTTTCAAAAAAAAATTAGCAAAGACCCTGTGAATATGTTTTTAATCATCCTTGAAGAGTATTTTTCCCCTTTAACTAAAGGGTACCAAAAGGAAAATTTGAAAACAATGTTTTTTTTTTGCCACGACCGTTTAAAAGCGGTACCCCACCTGTTCCTTTTTCATTTAAGTTTTTTCTCTGTTTTTTACCGTTTATCATATTGACCTTTTTGGGACTTTACTTTTGTCAGCTACTGTATCATTTACGTTTAAAATACACAAAATTTTTTGTGGGGTGGGGTGTACAGGCGTTGCGTTTTTTGAATGTGGGGTTTCCCCGGCGTTGTCCTTTTTTTTTTTTTTTATAACATGGTCCAATGACACAAAAGACCATACTATATTTAAGTAAAAGGATGCAAATGTTTTTTAAATAATAAGTTTGATCGCGCAATTAACTGATGAAAAAATCGTGAAAAAATAGCTAGGAGGGCCCTATATTATTTATGCAAACAATTTTTAGGAAATCTGTATCATAAATGATAATTTGAAATAAATTAAATGAACCACTGGGTTTAAAGACATATAAAAAGTTTGTATAAGAAATAAATTTCATGGAAAAATTTTTTTGCAAACAGAGTTTTAAGAAACATTTCTAATCTCACATTTTACAATAGTTCAAATCATACTTTAACTGTAAATGAAACATAACTTTGTGGTTTGCCACTGGTATACTTGTATACATTGAAGGTGTACAAAAAAGTGACCGGGAGAAATAACGAATATTCTTGGGAACCATTTAGACCAACTATTGTTAGGTATAAAAGTCACTGAAAATGTCCAAAATGATATAACGTTCTTTCAAAATGGACCTATAATTGTTTACAAAATTCCTTTTAGTTCTGAATTAAATTTATCACCCGTTGTTAAGTAATATTCTGAAATTTATTTCTTTCATACCCTTTTTGAAAGCATTTTTGTTAAACCCTGTACTTTTTTCGGGTTCGGAAAGAAGGCAATTTGAATTCAACTGACTAAAGGAAGATGATATAATTTATGTTAACGGTGTAAGTCCTTAAGCGCCAGTCACAGTAATTAACTCTTTACCCTTCAAAACGCCCGAAACGAAGTCAGTCAAATGGTTTATTCCTCCCTTAACACGTCAAAAAACCAAATTTACACTGTGAATACCGAAATTAAAAAAAAGAGATGTTTTTGTTTATTTTATTAAAGAATTCGTCTGTTCTTAAGTGATAAGAATGGCAATGGGCACCGAGCGCCCAAAACTATTACCCTTGCTAACGTACAAGGGGGAAAATATTTCTCATGTTTTTCGTTGTATTTTTTAATGTTTAGAATTCGTCTTTCTTGTATACAAAAATATACGAGTTTAAGATTTCAAGGGGTATAAAAAATATAAAATAAAATTCTAAAGTCACAGATTACCCAAATTTTTTGAGGCAGAACTATTTTTAATTTTTGAGCAGTAAGTTCATTTTCACAGCTTTTTCAAAGTAATTCCTTTAAAGATTTATGAACGTCAGAATAGAAGAAAAGCTGATAACAAAAGGTTCCCAGAAAAAAGTTTTCACAGGGATGAATCCCCCAAACGTTTTCGGGTTCATGCATAGGCTATTTTCTATTTTTTTCTCACCCGAAAATCTGGGCCCGCGGGTTTTATCTCCAGTTAAACTTTAACTTTGAGTTTTTCTGTAAAAGAGATTCTAGAAATACAATGAGAGAACATAATTTTACAGACGTTTTGCCCCATAAAAAAAGTTCGAAGGTTCCAATCTTTTAGATAATTTAGGTTTCACTGTCGATTTCAAGGTATGCGGCTGCCCACGACTTTGGAATCCATTTTTTTTGAATTAAAAATTACTTTCTTTTTTTCAAGATTTAAAAAAAACCCTTTTTTCCCTTTAGATGTTCGAAGAGATTTATTTCTTAATGGAACACAACTATTTTAAAACGCCCTGGCACTTTTTGTCACAAACGTCCAAACACGGCTTAAAAATTTTTCTTTAAAAGGCCACCAAGTTTGTTTTTTTCATTTGAACTAAGTTTTGTCTTAAATGAGACTCTAGCCCAAATATTCAGCAAAGGGAATGATGTCCCGAGATGTGCCTTTTCCCTTTGTAAATAGCCCCAGTGCCCATGGGAACAGGTCCTTTCTAATAGAAAAAAAGTCTAAAAAAATAACAGTTTTAAATCCCAATTTGGCAATTTATTTTTGAGTTCCAGCAATTTGCCATTTTATGGTTAATTTTGGGAGTTTTTAGCTGATCAGGGTTTTTATTTTCCCCACAATTTGCCACTTTTTATTTTGAAAGATAACCCGTTAAACGTTCGAGTGGCTTACATCTGTCTTTATAGATTGCCTTTAGATATCCTACAAGCGATATACTCAATTATCGTAAGTGTTGCCGCTGTATGTTGTTTTAAGACAGTTTCTTACGTAATTTGTTCTGTTCTGTCTGTATCAGGAATTACCAAATTTTCTAGGAATTGTTCTACTTTTAAATTGTCTATATACCTGTACAGGAAATCACAAAAAGGTTTAATTATGAAATCTGAAATGGCGCTTATAAATGAAATAAAATAAAAACAACATTCCCGTAAATTGAGAAGCATAATTATACACTGAACAAAGGGTTTTTTAGCAAAAATGTTCCTTTTTTTTTATCGTACCAAATTTTTTAAATAAGTTTACAGATTCGAAATACACTTTCTGCAATGAGCATTTTAAACTATAAGATTAAAATTTATCATTATTAAGAAGGCGTTGGTCCCTGGGCATAATGGCTACTGAAATTTTGCCAATGTACTTGAGATTAATTTTTTCAATCAACGTACCTTTTTAATATTATAAAGGATTAATTATATTCGTTTAAAATGTTTTTCCATTTTCCCTTTAAAAAAAACTAAACGTTTAACAGTCAAACAAAAATTTAAAAATTTCCCAGCGTATGAGGCAAAAAAAATTTTTTCATTAACCGAAACAGAGGGATTAAAATTTAAAGCTCGGTGTGCTTTTTTTGGGGAATGAATCGTGAAGCAGAATGATATTGACAAACAGAGTTAAGACTAAAATGCTCATTAAGGTTTATTAGGCAAGGGGAACGGAATACAACATTTGATTGGGGAAAAGAATTTTCCCAAGCATACTAAATGACTTCCCCCCTAAACGCAAAGGGGGGGCGATAAAGCGGGGTTAGGTAATTATAAAAAAAAAAAGAAGTAATTTTTTGATAGGGGGAAAAATTTTCTCTTTTGGGAAAATTAACACAAAAACGACTTTAGAATTTTTATAAAAAAAGAAACAAACGAAAAAATTTTTGGGAAAGGATGATTTTCTGCCCCGATGGTAATGAAAAAAGGGGTGCATAATTTCCCAAAAAGCATTTTTGTAATTGCAGAAATTCATTCCTTTTTAATAAAAAATTCATATAAAATGCCCGTATTTTCTTTTCAACCCCCACAAAGTTTTTGATTAAAAAGTCTTTTTGATTAATATTGTAATTATTTCTATTGGTATTACCTTGGTTTCCAAAATTTTACATTGTGTTTTAATTTTTCATTTGAAGCACGTCACCCCTTCTAATCAAACTTTTGTCAGCTTCAAGTTTATGATCATATACTGTAATACATATAAAATACACATTTTTGACACTAAAATAAAAAGCAATATCATAGTCTTTTTAAACACAAAACATTTATTTTGTCACTTCAAATTCAGATTTCATTTTTAAATTAAGCGTTTTTCTGATATTCCCAAATGATTTTATTAAGAATGCATTCTCCCCCATTTTAAGCTTTAAATTTTTTGTTTTTGAACGTTGTTTCTTCTTTTTAATAAAAAGGTCATTTCATAACATGGATTGCGACTGTGATGGAAGCTTCTTTCAAAATAATTTAAAATTTTAAACAAAAAAATTTTGCCCAAAAATTTATGAAAGAAAGGCTTGCGGAAAACGTGTCAAAAAGCACAACAAATTTTGCAAAAATATTCAGACCCGTCTAGTTCCCGTGAAAGGGCTAAAAAAATCTACAAAATACACATTCCGTCACAGGGTGTTTACTGATTCCCAAGCCATGTTGTTGAAAATTTGAACAACCCCTACGTTTTTAATGTAACACGTATCTTCAAGAATATTTATGAGCATTTTACGGCACACAAAATTCTCAATTTAAAAAAGAACCGATAATTAAAATACGAAAGAACACGGTTTCCAATACAATTATTAATATGAAAATGAAACCCGAAAAACCCCGTTGATATTTAAAAAAGCCTTATAGTACAAATATGGGATTTTAATTTTTATAATATATTTACAACTTTGGTTTTACCTCAACAAGGGCCGAAAAGTTGAAAATTTGGTTGTATTTAAGGCCATATCAACTTTAAGTATATTTTTACAAAGCATTAATGAACTCCTTTGTATTTTGGTTTCTTTGTTTAAAAAATTCATTTTAAACATTTTCTTTTTCTCTTTGGTTGTTTTTCTAAAAGTAGTCGTGGGGGGCACTTTTAGTAAAATTTACGGGTTATTCAAGAAACGAGCAGCATAAAGTACAAAAAGTCAAATTGTCCTTTTTTTTTCGGCTTTTTATTTAAAAGGTGTTAGTATTTTTTAAGGGCTAAGTTTTTTTTTTTTTTCAAGGTTTTTTTTGTAGTTTGGTATCATAATAACACTAAAAGAACCCCGTTTATATTGTAGGTAAAACGTTTTTTCGTGTTATAAAATCTGCAGAATCCCAAGGGATTTTTTTTGGTACCGGCCCGGGAGCGAGGGTACCAACAATTCCCAAAGGGTTTTGAAGATGTGATAACCGAAAAGAACATCGTTAACGTTTCTAGCTTAAAAACGGGGGTAAAAATAAGTAAATGAATCTTGGGGCCCTTTTATGTCAATAAAAATTTCCCTGAAAAAGGCTAAAGTCTATGTTGTTTTTTCCGTTACGTCATTCCTTTGAAGTATCCGTTTTTTTTGGGGCCCCTTTAAAACGTTTACGTTTGCCACGGAACGCGCATATAAAAATTGTATAACAGCACATGAGCGCGAGAATTCTTTGTTAACCACTTTTTCTTCCTTTTAAAAAACCCCCCAAAAGTGAAAAAAACAGCAGTTTTTTTCTAAATAATGGCAAAATGAATCGCCGTTTTTTTGTTCATAAAAATAGCTTTTCTGATATTAAGGTTTATTTCCTTTTTTTATGTTCACCATTCTAGCTATAAATTTAAAATTTAGTATTGGGAAAAAGTTTCTTTTTATTACATGCGTAAATAGTTATTTAGGAAAAATGATAAAACTAAAATATTTTTTCGTGTGTGTTATTAATATAGTCTGTTTTTCCCTTTAAGACCATAATCAGAATTAAAAAAATCTCAAAATGTTGCCACGCAATTTTTGTAATTATTTTTTTTGTTGGGTTTTTAAAGTCGCACCAACACGTTATGGTATATGGCGCTTTCCGCTTTTTTGTTGAGGAAGACCCCAGGGGCCCCTCCGCACTATTTTACACGAGGGGGCATTTGGGGAGAACCCCCGACCTTCCGTAAGCCAGTGGATGGTTCCCTAAGTAATTTTTAAAAATTTAAAAAATTGACAGAGGAAAAAAACATTGCAGTCGGTGGAATTGTTTGGGATATTTTAAGGGAATCTAATAAATAAAATTTTGTATAAAAGTTTTTGTTTTTATTTTTTTATTTAAAGGATGGCCTGTTTTTCAAAACCATGACCAAGAATGGGCTGAGATGGAAAGTATTTTATGATGGGGTTTTTTAAAAATTCGTCCAACTTTCGTCACACTTTAGACACAAGAATTGACAAAATTAAAAAAAGCATACATTTTTCTGAGACCCTTGGTTTTCGAGAGCTGTGTAAGGCATTTTAAATGAAGCTGTGAGCAAGTGCACTTTAGGGGGATTGCACTTTATTTTTCCCCTCATGAAAAGACTCAATGAAAAACCCAGTGCGTTTTAGCTTTCAAAAATAATCTTATATTTTTTTTATCTAGAACTTTAGAACATGATAACTGCGTTCATTTTGTCAATTTTAGTCTCGTTAACCATTTTTGCTTTCGCGGGGGTTTCGGGGGGGTTGGGGGGTTTGGGTTTAAAGATTGCATATGCATTTCCTCCCAAAGAAAATTACTCCTGCAATTGGGGGGCTGTTTTTTCCCTTTGGGTGCTAACAAAGTTTTAAAGTTTAAAAGGGTTTGTTATAAAAAAGTACAGGACGACCAAATTGATTTTAAAAAGGTGACACTAATTATGTTCAATCAATTATTATACACGTCTTTACAAATATTGGTGGAAATTGTACTCACAAATATGCAAGATGTTTTCTAACTCAAAGAGAAAACGTGTCCCGTTTTGTGAACTGAAATTGTTTAAATGCAATTTTTCTATATAGTAACCCAAAAACATGCTAGCAGTGTTGCGAAATGTCGTTTGTTCTTTCTTTAAGCTAAAATGTAGTCATTCAGGTTTTTCCGTTTGTTTAAGCAAAAATGTGAAAAATATAAGATTTACGTTTTCAATTTTCTCAAAGTAATCTCTCGGGCGTTCTCAAGTTGTGTTTACATTGACTGGATGGTAGTAACACGTAGACAGATTTTCTTTTC
Source organism: Mercenaria mercenaria (assembly GCF_021730395.1). Lineage (NCBI taxonomy): Eukaryota > Metazoa > Mollusca > Bivalvia > Venerida > Veneridae > Mercenaria > Mercenaria mercenaria. The sequence continues at coordinate 67,712,981 of NC_069374.1, forward strand.
TGTGGTTAACCACATATCTCTTGTTCACAAATGAAATAAGAGAATATATATCATTTGAACATAGATGGTATCAAGGGTATAAATCAAGGATTATCAGTCTTATAAAGCCGATAGGATGTGCGAATTGTAAGAACAAAAGACAAATGGCATGCAAATGTCTCTGAACCACAAGATAAATATGAATACTAGTCAAATGTAGAACGAATTGTTCAACAGGTCTACGCTGTTGAGGTAAAGATGTAGTCTCAGAAATTGTATTCAAACATCAACAAACGCAACTTGCATGGTGCTAATTATGCATGGATTGCATGAGAAAAAAGTTTAGAAACATTAATAGCTACTGTCTGACTACAGTAACAAAATGACTTAAAACAACTGACATAACTGGAACAGAAATGCTTCAATTATAAGTAGGTTTGCGAAAGAGATATTTAAATATCTTTTGTCGTCTTTCTGTAGAAAAGTCTTAAAGAGGAATTTTGAGTTACCTAAACACATTTTTGGACAATGCGATTTTTCGTTAGGTTGTCTGATTTTGTCATTAATTAAACTAAACTTTGTTTAGTCATTAATCCTTATTATTAAACAGTTTTAATGTGTTCGAAAATCGGAAGATAGAAATATAATTAGATTTATCTGAAGATGTTGCCATTGTTGTTCTAAACTCATAATAATATCATAATATCATCTAAATATCATATGACATGCTTTTATTAATCCAAGTTTACTTTACAAGTCCATTAACTAAGCACTCTAATAAAAATCAATGCCTTGAGATGTCTGGTGGTTGCGGGTTTTGCTAGAGTTATTTTCATTTTAAATGCCAATCTATAAATATACATGTAATACTATAAGAAACAAATACTAATATGCCTCGATCTAAGAAAAACTCTGCCTGACCTTACATGAACAGCTGGAAGTCAGTGATGTAATTGTTCATGAATGGGACTACTTTGTGTAGCACATGAACAAATTCCTTTGGATGTGATTTGGAATCAAATAAAGATGCTACATGATTGTCAAAAATACACTTAACTTTGGTAGCGGGATAAACCCGCAACCAACAATGGCTTGGAAACTGAATGTCTCTAAATTGAATAAAAAAGATTCCTTCCATCATGAACTATTGTTATAACAAACTGAATGCAAAGTATTTAACATTTGAGAAAATACCTTAAAACACTTTTTACATTACAGGTATTGGAAACTTCCAGTATTTTAAACAAACGCGAATTTTTGAAATTAACACAGATGCCGTCTACAGCCACATATGTCCTTTATATGGCGAAAGTTCCTTTTTTTATAAAAATCTGTTTTTCAACAATATTAAGTGCCATATTTGGAACAAAGTCATAATTATATTTCAATTAAAATATAACTTTTGTACAGAAGATCAACATTCTAGTAGTAAAATGCATAAAATGAACTGTTCTTATTAATTTGAAAGATTTCAAAATTATATTGCTCTTCTAAGGCTTAGGTGAAACGCTGTACATTGCGATAGTCGCATCAGTTTGAATCTATTACGTTTGACGCAATTATGCACAATAGGCACAATATATTTATATTGGATTTAAAAAATTACGAGTCTTACGTTGCTATAAAAGGCTGCATCTAAATTCTTCCAGTTCAATTTTGATTATTTAGAATATTTTTCAAAGTTTGTTCTTTTTCTGATTTTGCTGTGCGTCTAAGAATTAAAACCTTTCAAGCTATAGATTCAGACTTAAACAGAAACATAATACTCAATGGTTGGAGCTACTTGAAGTAAGTTCGTGATGGATAGGTATATCAGGGAAAATGTATGATGAAATAGAAATGTATGATGAAATAGAGAGATGGGGATCGGTAAGTTTCAATTTCTACTTCAACTTCAAGGTCTAGAATTGAATCACTTATAGGACTTTGCTTAAATATGTATTTGATATTGATATGCATAAAATGTTTGAGTGGTTTGGCATTATTTCTTTTTTGTTAATTATTAGGCATGTTTGCAACTTATCCAGCCGTTTACGCAAAAGTTCTTAGATTAATTTTATATATCTCTTGTGCACTATCTTGTCCAAAAAACAATCGGACACATGCCGTGCCGTTTATTTAGACATAAAATTTAACTAAACTGCACGTTCACTAGAGGTGTAACTTTAAGCAGTTTAAGTTGACGGGGTAAAATCCGCTGCAGGCAGTTATGAAAGAAAATAGTAACAGTAAATATTTGTTTACCTAAAATAAGCTCATTTTAACATGAGAATTACGCAAAAACGCATACTCATTCCACTGGCATATTTTTTAATTAAAACATAGTCACAATCATGCACACTATGAAATTCAGATTATTACAATTTCTTTAAAAGTTTTTTATTACGACAGTACTTTCACAGCCAACATGAAGCAATGTTCTGAGAATATATGTAACGTTTCGTGACTACTGATGTCGTTTCAACGGGCTGGGAATGGCAACCGGGCACACAGTTGTCTCAAATACTACTTAACGTTGATATATTTCACGTTTTTATGAAGTTATATTGTTGTAAACCGACTGATTGTGCTGTATATGAAAAAATAAAAGGTTAGGGTAGATTTTCCGTAAGCATAGAGTACCCTAAACGCAGCCAGAGAGCCATGCATCCGCAACAAAAACAAAAACTTGTAATGGAAAGATATAGCAGACGGGTTGCTTCAAACATTCAGCAACAAGTACATTTAATACAAAATGGGCAAGGGGTAGACAAAAGTACGAGGTGTTGGCGGAAGAGGAAAGAAGCAAGGATAAATATGCAACAGGGAAAGCCTAGTTCCAAATACGCAGTTTCCCTACACCTCAAACACGGACGTGCACGAGACACACACACACGCACCCACCCACACGCACAGCAAAGCAAAGCAAAGCAAACAAGCAGGCAGGAAAAAACTACACAATGAGACACCGCGAAGGAACGATCGGTGGCCAAAAATACAGTGGGCACCTAACCTCACTCACGGTAAAGGAGAGAGGGCGGGAACTGCATGGGGCAATGGGGAATGAGAAATAGGAAAAACATAAAATTTACTTTTAACTTCCTCTTGCATGTATAAATACGAGTTTAAAGTGTTTCAAAACCAGTTTGATAGCATTCTTTAATATAGAAATAGTACTATTTATATATATTGAATGGTACATTATCATTTCTCATTGCGTATCTTCTTTGAACACTTAATAAGTACCTGAACTGTCTGCTTTATCCAAATCTATTTCCAATAAAATTAAGTCTAATGGTTCTTTACATCCCTGAAAGTTGTCTCCATGCATGATTCTTAGTTCACTGCACAGACATAATCAAATATAATTTCCTTCTTTCTCGCATTTTACTCTGACATAATGGTATTGTCTGTGGTTTTATGCCTTATATCCTGCGGCTTGTAGTCGGGTTTGCAGTTTTACCTGAGAAAACAATATTGGAGTAAAATAGCTTTCTGGGTTGTTGACACCTGTAGAAAGTAATTCTACCGACTATTTTGCCAAAAAAAAAAAAAACAACAACAACATAAAAACGAATTGACAGTTGATGTTCCTCGAGCAATCACAAGCTATTGCATGCAGTGAAGCGCAGACAAGTCTTTGGGCAATGCATAAATTGTTAAAACAAACATGCATGTATGTGAGAAGATATTGTGAGACAGGAATTAAATATATTCCCGTTTAAATGAATTTTCAAGGCTCACAATGTTGTCTCATATGAGTTGTCCAATTGGAAATACAAAATATGCACAATATATATTTATGTTACAGAATAATCTTTAAACTTTAAAAGAAAGAATTATAATGTTCAGGGTAATGTATCTTCCGAACGAGATTTTAATTGTTACATTTGCGTACTATAAAAGTCGATCAAAATTTCACTGCTGCGACCTGAAATTACTAATCATACAAGCATTTGATTTTACTCGACACATGCAGTCTTTTTTTCAAAAGGGAGACATGTACTCCGTAATAGAGCGCGTATATTCATTTCCATTTATTTCCATGTAACCTTAGGTCTATGTTGAATGCTGTACATGTGCTTGCGTTTTTTTTTTAATGTGACTTTCCTGTTGAACCTTTGTCTTTGTTTTTCTTTTCTACCAAAATGTCAAAAACTTAATCATTTTGTTAAAAAGACACTGATTTTTACCTATACATTTGCGGCCATATCAAGTTAAGAAATTATGCCCTTTAACTCGTCCGCCATTTAGGGATCATAGTAAATAGTTTCCACCCTGGTTTCTATGCCATATACTATAGTCAGCCATTTGGTAACTTAAAACAAAGCATAAAGGACAACATGAAAAGCGGAAAACAGGGAGAAAGTATTTATTTCCTTCCATGAGTTTACCCTATTTTTATGTTTTATTGCTTGCAATTTGAGGTTTCTCATAGATTTATGAACTAAACTCAGACCATTAGGTGAATGAAGAGGTGTTGATGATTTGTAATCTCCAAATGATTCCCTTTAGGTCCGTTACTAGCGATGTCAGTTATTTTTTTTTAATCTGTGATTTACTTGTACAGTTCTATACAGTAGTTATTCGTTTATTTCTGTTTGTCCGCAGTGCTACCTCCTCGTCGTTCTATATTGATTTTATATTATCAACGTTGTCCTATTTAACGAGCGCGTGAAAACACACCTCGTTCTACTTCTCCATTATCGATTCGTAAAATTCTCAATTTATGGCCCTAGACGCTGACTGCTCCTCAAAATCTAAAGATCCCCAGGATTTCCTTTACATTTTACTTTAAATCTTTTATGTATGAGGAAAAAAGATAAAAATCAATCGAAAATTTGAAAGGGTATATCAAAATAAACTATATAATATTTGCGTTTAATATGTACCTTAACAAAATTTGGCTGAACAATAAATGCTTGCATCTGCATCAGCATAATTGTAGCAGTTCATTTTTTTTATTTATCGCACTTTTCATTTCACTTCAAACGTATTCAAAACATACATACATACATAAAGCAACGGTTTCTTCAACACGTGTTAACCAGATTTTTTTAAAGTATGCCGTTGGGCGGACGAATATTGGCGTTGTCAAATTCGCCATGTTCGCTCAGTAACTTATGTTTGAGATGAGTAATTGAAATAAATCATGGCCTATGCAGGTAGGTAATAGTAAGACAAAGGTTGTGATTGCATATGGGGATAGCTGGCTCAAGGTCAATGTAAACATTATTAAAAATCACCGAGGTGTAGCGGGCTTGCTCGTTGCTGTTGGTCTACATTTTGAAAGTGAATGGTACCTGTTCGAACCCCAGTGGTGACAATTTTAAACTGGTTTTATCAAAGTCGGTAACTGTAACTTAAATTTGGGTAAAAGTGAAAACTAAAGCCATATTTTGTATTTAGAAACTTGATATAGCTTGGTTATTTTTTTTATTTTAGTATACTTTTCTTGAATACAATAAGAGATAAAGCCTTGACACTTTGTACACTTGTTTACCACTAGTGGAAGAAGTAAACAAGGGACCATAAATTTATGATGTGATAAGGCAGAGTTATGACCCTATCGATATTTAGAAAATGTTATTTTTATTGGTTCAGTTGCTGTTCTTTTTTCCCTTTAATACTACAAGAACTATAGCTTTAAAAAAATATGTTCACTCGTTTATCACTATGAGCTGATTAAAGTAGGTCAAAATATCACAACCCTGCCATGCATTGTTTTAGAATGTTGGCCTGCTTGATTAACAAAATAAACATTTGATCAAGATGAAGACCAAAGTGTTAAAATGTTACAATTTGAAATGTTTCGCGGTTTGAAAAATATCGTTTCAATGTTAAATGTTCCATACCACAATCTATATATAACCAGTTTCCCAGACGTTAAAACATGTATTAATGTAAACCATTATATATGTAGCATCCATGCTACATTATTTTATTTCAATTAAGTACTGGCATTAATTGTAGCTTAATGCCTTTTGTGATGAATGAATCGTGAGAGCCGACTGATATTGGCAAACAAGAGTATCATATGACGAAATATTTCTTTGATGGAACTTTCATTAGACATAGACAGAAGTAATCGGAAAGTGATGCTTCGATGTATGCTTTAAAACCGTCTATAAATCCGGATTAAAGTAATTATAGTTCAAAAGAAAGTGTTGTTGATACAGGTACATTTCCTGTGTATTATTGACGCAAAAAAGAAACAACAACTGTTGTTCTTTCATTAAAAGACGGAACCAAAATCAAAAAAATAATTCAGACGGGTAATTGTCTAACAACAGTCACTTATGTGAAAGAGCAGCAGCTGGATTAAGCACTATTTCCTGTCAAAGATTATCGTGAGTATCACAAATTTGTTTCATTAGTTTGTAGATTATTTGAGCCGCGCCATGAGAAAACCAACATAGTGACATTGCGGGCAGCATGGTTCCAGACCAGCTGCGCATCCGCGCAGTCTGGTCAGGAACCATGCCGTTCGCTTATTGTGTCTCTAATTGTAATAGGCTTTGGAAGCGAACAGCATGGATCCTGACCAGACTGCGCGGATGCGCAGGTTGGTCTGGTCCTATGCTGGTCGCAAACGCACTATTTTGGTTTTCTCATGGCGCGGCTCATTTAATACTTATTTTGTTAATTAGTTAATATCGTTAAAATTGTCTTGAAAACTCTGATGTTAGTGGTACAATATCTATGAAATCAGTAACGTGACATGTCAAACACGGTTAAGTACTTATAAACTCATGTGGATAATTGTATGCTTCGAACCATGCCAGACTACAACAGTTTCATAATTCAAACTAAAGCATCCGAACGCACGCTCTTATGTCACATTTTTTTTATCAAATACAAATAAACCAATCATCAAAATTATATTTATTGTTTATGGAAATTATGCTCCTTTTTCTTAATCAGATATTTAGGGTCCATGTTTTGTTATGCACAGGCATACAATGTACATGTATTTTACACGCTAACATAATCGTCACAAGATATGATCTGTGAGCACTTAGTATTTTTTGTTAACGGAATTCTGCTATATCAATAATATTGTATTCAAACACTAAAATCGCAATAAAATGTTTACGTTTGATATACTTAAAAACTCTCTGTGGAACTGTTTATACGTGTAGAAATGAATGGGTTTTAGCGTATACCGGGACTTACTTTCTTGTCTATAAGGACGCGTTTAATTCCTTAAAATACAGTCAAATCTGCTTGAAAAGACCAAACAGGGAAATAAAAAAAAGTCTTTGTGGGCAGACTATCTCTCAGTACAGGTATATTCACACTCATTTATGGTTAAACGGGAATAAGTTTATTCAATATTATGTTATCAAAAGTACCGTGTTTATTTTTTAAAGAAAATTATTTGATTTTGCGGAGAAATGAAAGACGAAATATAAAGGCCAAATCAATGAATTCCGCTAATGATTAATTTCTTTCGTCAATTTCGGATGAATTCCAAAAACAATCATTTCTAATATTTACAATATATTTCCTTTCCATTCGTTTATAATTTTGTTTTGTAAATTGCGCATACTGTTAGTATCAAGTTCTGGGAACATTCTCGTCAAAACAGTGGCACAAGCGACGATATTTGGTGACTTTCCATTTGCGGTTCTTAGAAAACGAACATTACAATTTTCCATTGAACAAATATGGAGAATGAAAGTGTTTGTGTATTGAGCGGAGATCTAAAGTTTGAAATTAGGTGGAAAGTGTTACAACTTTGTCACGTTTATTATCGAGGTTCACTGTGCATGCACATATTGACTGGTTTGTTTTGGTTTCTCTGCTATAAACCACTAATTTTGGGAATCAAAACTGCTTTGGTTGTATTCTCATTCACAAACATAATAAATGAATACAAAAGCTTGACTGAAGTCAAGATATATATAAAATATGTGAATGTTATGACAGTAATAGATAGATAGATCTTTATGTAGAAACAGAGAAAATATATACATCGCATACAGCTTACTATACATATATCAATGAAAATACGGAATAGTATTAAATGAAAAAAAAATCATAAATAAAAAAGAAAGAAAATAAACAATGAATAGCTTATATAGTTATCATATTCTCAAATATAAATTCTTAATTTATCAGACCGTTTACATGATATATTTAAAAATATGTACTGTATGTACCTATTTACAGTGTATTTTTTCCATCATACCATCAGAAACAAAAGACATCATCTTATTTAGCATTTCACATAAACAAGCGGTGAGCCGTAAAATAGATTACGGTAACGGAGTAAAATCACAGCCGGCAATCGTGAAAGAATAACATATTTGTTTACCCCTCATTATTAACAAACACAATTACACTTTTCTCTGATTTTATTAGTAAAGTTATATTTATATCGAAAGAATATACAAATTTCTAAGAGTATCTGTCCTGGCTCTTAACTAATAATATCGTCTTAGCTGAAAATTGCAACCGTACAAAGGGCAGCAATATTAAGTGTTTCCCTTGCGATATCACGACATGTTTTAACCTAATATATTCTTATTTCAAAACAAATCCTCTTGGAAGATTTAAGTTACTGCATTATAGAATAACTGCTTTTACCAAATCCATTTCCCATTAAGTAATGTCTAATGGTTCCGGAATCCCCCCTGAAAGTTGTCTCAATGCATGATTCTTAGTTCACTGCACAGATGTAATTTCTATTATTCTCTCATTTCACCCGGATATACTGGAATTGTATGTGCTTTTAATACTTACATCCCGCAGATAAAAGCCGTGTTTGAGGTTTCTATCAGTAAACAAGAAATATCTTTAAAAATGATGGTCGGCGAATTGTAATAAGGAAAGAAGTTTATGATTTTTTCATCTAACATTCATCTTTCATCTAACATTTTTCAAATTGCAAAACTAAACACCGCACTTTAACAATTTAAATGGTTCTCTTTTGATTTTTCGCAAAGGTTTCGTAGGGTTGCAATTTTGTTTCGTTTATCCTTAGACGAATAATTACAGCAGTAGTTTGATGAAGATTCATGAAGCGGTTCATGAGAAGAGGTCATTAAACGTGTTTATATTTTAGCTAAATTGGTCCCTATCCCCATTTGTAACAAAATAGCAGGAGACCTTACGATATTGTTACACATCGAGTTTGATAAAAATCCATTACATTTTAGTGGTTAATGCGAAGAAAGGCATATCTACTTTTAGCTATAGTGGTCCCTAATAGGGCCCAAGTTCCTATATAAATAAATTTGGAAGAGGACCTTAAAATGATGCTCCAGACCAAATATGACAAAGATCCACCAAGCTGTTCATGAGACGCTGTATAAAGGCATTTCTAGTTTTAGCTCTAGCAGCCCCTAAAAGGGGTCAAATGTCCCAGCTGAACAAAGTTGGCTGCGGGCCTAATAAAGATGCTACAAATCAAGTTTGATTAGAATACATGAGAAAAAATCAATTAAAGGATTTTTTTATTTATTATTTTTATTTATTTCTAAAATAGCCCAGCTGATCCCGCTTTATCAAATAGCATAATTATTCGCTATTCACGAATCTTTGGACAATGACGTCACACCTATAAAAAAGTGAAGGTCAAGCAAAACATACAATTGTAATTATTTCAATATTTCTGTTTCATAAGCAAAGTTTGACCGTAGTCATATCACATAGATAAACTGTATGCAGCGTACCTTCATTTCACAGTGATGAGATTCAGTCATTATATAGCATATATATAATAAAACAGATTTCAACTGAGTTCAATATTTGCATACCGTACTAAAGAAAAATATTCATATATAATAAATCAGTTAAATAATTTATAACAAATATATCAAAGCAAACAAGTACTCATTTTAATATGCAATCGGAATAAGTCACAAAAGCAAGAAACCTTTCCATATACAGACGACAATTGTAACAAGGAAAATCTTTTAAAAAACACTTCTCTACATAAAAGACTCTTATCACACCCTTATTCATGTGATACGCAGACCGTATTCAGCTTTTTCTTTAATTTGATATATGTTGGTATTTGAACAGGTTTTTACCATATTTATTAAACTTACTTATCATTTTGAGATATATCAATATTCTTGCTAAATATACTGAGCCAAAGTTATCTTTAAAACTGTGAACAGCATCGTTTAGGATAAACGCTTTGTCTACATTTCACTCAGCGTAGCACAATCAACAGAGTGAAAAAAATTGACACTCTCGTCCAGTCAGACAGAGTGTTGCATAAATCTTCCATTCTGATAAATTATCTATAATGCGTTATCAAGTAGTTTGATTTGCAAACTGAAGTCACGTGGCATAGGTAACGAAAACGAATTTAGACGGCGTCGCCGAAAAAAACAATAACGTAATAAAAGAGATTTCTAGATCATTGACATCTAGGGAATATAATTATACAGAATTTCCTGTCCCAGAAACCTCTCTTAACTGTCTTATTAAACAAGACATTGTCAAGTATTGGTCCTCAATCAGTTAGACGCTATCCCATGCCAAAAAAACGCAAACTAATTTCTCAACAACGTATAAATTGCCATAATAAATATACCAATTGTTTCACATGACGTTTATAATTTCACTAAATATGATATCCTATGTTTTATATGTAACTTTTTTTTAGAAGGCAAACGTAGCCTGGGTGATTTTAAGCTAAAACAGCTCACCTCCATTTTAAAGGGTAATCATACCAAAAGTAACGTTTATATAATTAAACAACGTTTTCCTGTGGCCTTTGTTTACTACAGTTACTGCTCTACATCAAATTCTGGTAAGGTAAGGTAAACTTATACTGGCACTGATTTTACTCAACATTAAAAATCATCCAAATCAGATCAGTACATTACATACGAAGTTATTGCATACACTTGGTGACAATTTAAATAAACAACCTCTTCATCTAGCAATTATGATCAACGTTTTCAAAATATTAAATCAATTAAAGCAAACAAGCCATTAAATTTTAGTTCAATTACTGATAAATATTATGATAAAAAAAAATTTCACTTACAAAATTACTTGAGTCTCTTGAGAAATGTCACGATACTGCAGCTGGTCTGGACAAATCCATTGTCAACTTTTAAAACACTTTCCACAAAAATCATTAGAGCTCCTCCTTGAAACATAACAACATTTTACAACATTACATGGAAAAGATTCTAGGAGAGAAACTTTAGTTATTCCCATAACAAAACCCGTGAAAGATAACACGAACCCCAATTACTACAAACCGATTGCCCTTCCTAGTTGCTTATGTAAAACACTAGATGCTTGATTAATTCAAGATTAGTTAGGTATCTAGAATCTCAAGGACTAGTTATTTTTCAAAGCTGTTTACGCAAACAGCCTTGTACAACTGATCATGTTGACCGACTTGAAAATTTTATTCGTGATGCATATGTAAAAAAAAGAACATTTTGTATATGTGTTTTTTAATTTAGAACAAAAAGCTTATGATACGACATGGTAATATAGTATTATAAATGATCTTGACGACTTGGGTTTAAAATGTCATCTTCCTATATGTCTCATTTTTTATCTGATCGCAATTTTAAAGTACGTGTTGGTCCTTCTCTTTTTGAATCTTTTGAACAAGAACAGGATGTTCCAATTACAGCGGTGTTTGTATAAATTTCCAACTTGGGCCACGGAAAATGATTTTAAAGTTTTTTTTATCTTTTCCGTCTCACTTTCGGTTTTACAGTCAATTCGAATTGCCTTTCTTTCAAAATATTTTTCTTAGGTTCATGCATATGTGTCAAAAATCTATCATATTTTGTTTGATTCCATGTCGTGTTGGTATTAATGGAAACGAGGATGCTGATTCTGCAGCAAAGAAATCCCTTTCATTATCACAATCTAATTTGAAGTTACCATATACTAATTTTAACCAAAATATAAATAGATACAGTTTATCTAAATGGCGATCGTCTTTAAGGTGAATGGCACCATGAGAACAGGTATGTTGGCAGGGAGGAAGTTGTTCTTTTTCGTTGTCAAATTGGTCATACACATTTGACTTAATTTTATCTTCTGAACAAAGAAGATTAACCTGAATGTGTACTATGGCAAACGCCGCTTACTCTTAAACATGTTTTAATTGACTGTGTGGACGTCGCTCCTCAGCGCAGTACATTCTAGATTAGACCATTTATTATAGTATCATCCATTTACATTTTATACACGTATACAAACATAAATAATACATATTATACAAGTAAATGGCCATTCTATATAGAATTACAAGAGACTACATATGTCTCATACCGTAAAATGTTACAGAATTAACTTTCTTGTTCAACCCTTACTCTGCTAAAATTTCTATAATGAACTTGTCCATCTTTGAATCTGGACAGTGCCATTAACTGTTAAAAAGGGATGTATACACAAAAGATACTGACTGAATGGCGGACATTGCAGGTCATGATCAGACTAGGCTGATACTGATCATGACCTGCACTGGTCGCAAAGGCAGAATCAGTTGTGTCCAGCATGACAAGGGTTAAATAAAAGTATTGATAAATCACAGTAAAAAAACCTTTGGCAAATGATATATTATTATGATATATGACTGAGAATGTTTCATGTGTGTGTGTGTGTGTCTGTGTGTGAGTATATGTTATGTGTGTGTGTGTGGTTGTGTGTTGTGGATGTAGTATGGTATGGTGTGATGCAGTGTTGTGTGGTGTTGTGTGCATGGTATGTTGTGAGTGCATGCATAGTATGTACCTACAGTAAAGTATTACCTCTCAAATGAATGCCACAGTTCGTACTTGTTTATTGAATCAATATCGGTATAAGTAAACTAATAGTATTACAAATGCTAAAATACATTTTCTTCGTTAACCCATATCTTATTAACAGCATGAAACACTGATACTTACGCTAATCCAAGGTTAAAAACCTCTGACTACAACACACTTAAACCTGGAATCATTCAAGGAGCACATAAGTGTCATGTAAAAACACAACAAAAGTTATAGACACTAAAATATTTAACTCACCTAAACTAATACTATGAAGTTCAATCTTTGAAAGAGTTATTTGAAAAAAGTTTCAATCGGCAATATTTTATCCTTTTCAAAGCAGATAGGCATTTACCACAAAATCTGAACATATATTTTTGTATCATAGCTCGGTGTTTTTTCTTAACAAATTTGATGCAGGTAATTCGTATACTCTGAGTACAGGGTGCAGTAACTAACAGTGTGCAGGTATTTAATACCCGCACGCTAGTTACCGCACTGTTGGATAGGAAAGTATGCCAGCGTGTCCGGAACAGTAGAAAGCGAAGTATATTTTATTGATTTTCTGCTCTAGTATTGGTTTATTTTACCTGGGCTTTACACATTTGTAAAGCAAGGATTTTAAGTACTCACTGAACTGCTGTATATGGCAATGTGGACCGCCTACAACTACCATATATGGATGGCTATGATACAAAACAGAAAGAACATTAAAACTCTCGGGTAAACGATTTATACTCGGGGGCTACGCCCCCTCGTACAATTCGTTTACCCTCGAGTTTCAATGCTCTTTCTATTACTTATTCACATATTTTGCAATATTATTGTTTGCAATCAATTTTTAACCCTTTATATGTTTATACATTTTTACAAAGTTTAACATGTTTTTATAGATGCTTTACACTTTACGTTATTTCTGCGATATATGACATTTTTGTGTCGATTCGCCGTACAACCCAGCTCACCAACACCCCAAACTACTGCCAGAATGAAAAAACTACATCCACATAGAAATATGAATAGAAACTATTCCATGTAGATACCTAAAGTGCCGTGGTAAACTTTATACGACTAGTCCAAATAGTTCCCGCTTTGGTTCAACAATCATACGATATTTCGATACACAAAAGCAAATCGAGACCAAAAGTAAAAGTATGAAATGAAAACAACAAAATTTTGCCATAAATTTACACTTATGTTATGTTACATGTTATATGCCTTTACTTGTCACTTGTGCTAGAGATAAGCTTAGATTGACATAGATTTGTTTACACGGTCCTATCCCTCGCAGCTGAAAGTAAAGTTTCCCTAGCCCCTCCCCCACCAAATTAATAACTAAAGAAGACAAAACAGATCAACGACGCATGCGTGTCCGAGAACCTCAGTTCTAGATACCTTATTGTTCTTTTTTATATAATACATTGATCATTACATATATAAAATATTGCATTTGCTATACTTTTACTTTGCAATCATAATAGAATCGAAATTATTTATAATGTTTAGACAGTTTTTGACATCTGAATAACATACACAGTGATTAGTATTTTATAATCAGAACCCGAGCCTACAAGAAAGCGATAGGTATGGTAATCATACTTGCCCTCTATTCAGAGTAGCACCGCGGATAAATATAACAAAAGACGCAACATATAAATGAGTATGTGTTTCCTGTAACGTATAGGAAATCAGTAATATGTGACATTTTGATCATTTTAATTATCTTTTTTTAAAATCATTTTTGTCATTCTGAAAAGCACCATTAAAAGCCAGTGAAACTCTAGATTACTTTTAAAACATAATTCAGTAAACGGGAAATTATCACATTAGTAAGTTTGCGATAATTCAAAATATTCGTAAATTATCATTCTCCATCATGTCATAAAAATACCAAGTTTTGCTAATTCTTAACACTGAAAACAAGTGTTTACCATAAAATTGCTAAATATCATTCGCTACAGACATACCTACCTAAACCGTCCGTCCGTCTGTCTGTCTATCGACATACTCGCAAAAATAAACAATGAAGATACCAGCCATTTTATTGACATGAAACGTCATACCAGAACTAGGTTGATGCAATTGAAATTATAGGAATATTCGCATACTATACGAAACTACAATACTACGTTTTCCATTGTAAATCAAATCATTTTTTACCGAATCCATAGTAATTTGATTACTCTACCGAAGCAATAGTAATTTGGTCAGGTTTAGATCTACAAAACATATCTCTTATTGCAAATCCACTTAAGCTGATACGGCTCTGATACGGCTCTCGGGATTTATTGTATGACGTCAATGGTATCTTTTGGTGTCTAGAATGTTCCCAGGCGACAGTCTTCCGTATTTGTACAAAACTAATGTAAGATATATATCTATAATTTTGAAGGGAAAACCAGCAGCCGTTATATCATTTATAAAATAATTTAATCAAATGTAAGAAGGAAAGACTCAACGCTTTGGAGACGATACCTTTTTTATTTGTATGTCTGAATTTTACTTGCTGCTAATGCAGTATGCTTTGCTGAAAACCAAACATATTTTACATAGTTTGTTTGAACTAAGCTAACATGTGAACATTAAGGAATCTGCATTCAAGTGTCTGATTTCTCGATTTCAATCAATACTCAGAATTATCTGGAGATAAATCTGTGGATGTCCATTTCCAACTGCTTTACGAGTCCTTTGAGCTCAGGTTTTACGACAAATTTGTCTAGAAAAACTGTGATAAATATAATACGATATATCCGGAGGATCCTTTTGAAACGGATACTTCCTGATTAACACTAGTTTTCTGAATGGCGCCTTGGGAATATCACATTTTCATTCTAGTGTTGTGTTATTTTGTACATGTAAAGGTGAAGTGCTCTGACTGGTAAGACTAGAGATGATGTTCAGGTAGCGACAGTGAAATAAAGGATAGATACTGGAACATGTAAAATTAACAAACTAATTTCTAAGAGATAATTTGAAAGTTCACAATGGCACATGTTTTTGTAAATTTAAAATGTAATGATTGATCAGTCAGTTTCAAAGTATTTTAATTGTTTCTTGGCTCATGCAATCCTGCCATGATTAGCCCTTCCGGAATAATGAATTTATTTAATCTCATTTTCATAAAAAGTCTTCCGTATATCTAATAAACTGATACTAAGGGCTAAGGGGGTGTTGGAGAGTTAAATATCGCCCCTGAATAGCTTTAGTCTAACTGCGTTTGCTTTTACTTTGCATTTCCGTGTTCTGTGCTTTCAAATGACCTTATTAATTTATCAGATATATTTAGATGCTATTTCTACAAGAATATATGTAAATAAATGTATAACATGTCAGACTCTGAAGGAATAGAGAAACATTATCATTTATCTGTTATTTTTGCAAATGCAGCCCCGTTTCCGGTCTAAAACTTTAATATTTCTGCATGTAAATTGTTTCTAATTTAAATAATTCCCGTGAACTAACCATACCGGGTGTTACTCGCAGAATAAAATGCTGGTACTTAAATACTTTAATGAAGTTTTCGGAACAGGCTTAATTTAGTTAGTCAGTTAGTACATTTTATTCTTTAAATTATCACAAACTTTTCGAAAGAAGTAGAATTTTGCCTGTCCTTTCAGCATTCAATGTGATAATAAAGTAGTTAAAGGTAGGGAAGTATCCTAATTGACTAAACAACAGCAGTCATGAGAAATAAATTAAAACTCCACAGATCGCCCAACACAATATAATTAAAAATGTTGCAGTCTCTCATTTATCTGACCCTCCCTATATTTGCAACCAGTGCTGTTATATTTTCTGGTCCATTGTGATCATGCATGTATCTGTAAAAATGAATTCGTTTTAGCCGGTGATGAGAGGCTGCGATCTATTCTTCCAAAGTATCTTCGATAAGTTAATAGATAAATCAGAACTGCACAACTTCACTGTGTCTCCGCGATCTTGTTTAAAACTCATTATTTGCTTCCTTAATACTCCTGCCTGCCTAGTGTCTATAAGATTCTATTACAACACTGTCAGTATGATACGTGGATACTTCGCTTTCTCATGGAATTGCACTCTGTGTATCATTGTGGGTTCCATGTACACCGCCGTATGAATAGACCTGCGGGTGTCTCTAAATTTTATTTCGGTACTTGTTACAAGTGTAAATTGTTAGTTTTTCTCAACCCTGGACTAGAGGGCATAGATAGTAGCTTGCATTTTCACAACAGCCTATGTACAGGCTCAATCAAACCGAGCAATACTTTCATTAATGTCGTGTCGGATAACATGTAGCTTTCTACTTTTTTTCTATTTAAAGAATATTTGAGGAATAATATACATGTATATATTTCGGTAGCCAATATATTCATATCTTACAACTGGCATTTCCTTGATTTCCTGTTTTGTCTTGCTGTCTCTGTTTAAAACACCTCTTTACAGCATTCTTCACTACAGCGTAGTGTCGATGCAAATTATCGCGAAGTTCAAGCTAGCATACACACTCTACGAAGAGCACAAGTGCGCTCAAACGGAAATCATGTCAGACAAAATAGCGTAATTGCAAGTACTAAATCTATGCTTTTAGTTAAAGAACTTTTGCTGTCTATCATTTATCGGACTCTAGATGTCACTGTGTCTTTCAGTTTAAGCTGAAGTGACAGTTCACCAGTGAAAGGGTAAAACTGTTCGTTTAATTATCAGTTCAATTATAAGTTCAGTCATAAATAGGTGGGTACTTAAAGGGAGAAAATGTTGGATTTAAGTTATATAGTTAGGTTCAAATAAAATAAGGGCGTGACCTTCATAGCTTATATTTGTTATTTTTTTACAATAAAAAAAATTATTTCTTACCTGTTTTTCGCAACCAATCAGCGATTTGCATTTTTTCCAAGTTATCGTCCATTATATTTCCATCTGGATGCATTATGTTTCATATTGTACGAGGATTGTTCAAATATGAATGCATCTAAGCACATAAAAATGTATCCTTGATAGATTTGAATAAAAATTTTAATTGGTCCCCTCGAAGTATTCACCTCGAACAGATATGCAGAGTTTCAGTCTTCTAATCAAATCCTTGAAGGCATTTTCATAGTCTTCTCTAGGTATACTATGAAGACACTGGAATACTGCAGAACCGAAGTGTTGCGCTGCACACATTTTCGACCAGAAATGTATTTTTGAGCCTTGGGAACAAAAAGAAGTCACACGGGACAAGGTCAGGCAAATAAGGAGGGTGAGTGAGCACAATAACATTTTCCTGCTTCAGAAAGTCTTGTACAATAGACGCCTTGTGCGATGGCTCATTGTCATGCAGCAATCTGACATTGGCCAAACCAGTTGCGGGTCTTCGGTTTTTGAAATATTACTTCAGTTTTCGGAGAACTTTAGTCTTGTAAAACTTGGCATTTACGGATTTGCCTTTAGGTACAGCAACCTGAGTGGCAGGACCCTGAGTTGTGAAGAATATGGCATACATGACCTTCTTGACACTCATGGTCCGCTTTGCAATGCATGGTCTTTTGCCAGACTTTGTTGCCCATATTTTGTTCTGAATCTTTCGTTTGGGCTCAAAAAAGTGAAACCATGTCTCGTCACTAGTGACGGCATTTGCGAAAGATCGTGCATTGTAATTTGGAAACTGTTTAAGCAACAATTTTGCGCATTGCACGCGTGCCTTTTCCTGCTCATCTGTCAATAGATGAGGAATCCATCTAGCACAGATATTTCTCTTTTTCAAATTACGTTTCAGAATTGTATGAGCTGCTCCTAATGAGATGCAAACCATACTAGCTATTTGCCTAGCCGTGTATCTTGCATCTGTAGCAACGATTTCTTTCACTCTTGCAACCATCTTGGCAGACGTTGCTGTTTTCGGCCGACGGCCATGTGGTGCATCTTCTGTTGAAACTAACCCACATTTGAATTTCTTAAATAAATGAATAACTGTCGAAAAAGACATTTCATTATGCCCATAAACAGAACATATTTCATCAGAAATGTCTTTACACCCTATGCCAAGAATACAACGATTCTAAATATTGGACCGTATTTAAACGGCGTACGCCGACCTTCTTCCAACCATTTTTTGTATTAGTATACACGTGTAGGCAATGTTTATCGAGCGATAGACACAGCTTAAGTGAACGGATTTTAATTGGTGTGGTATCAATGTAAAGCTAACATGTTTATCTACCAAATAATCTTAATTTCCTCGTGATTTTCGCATTATTGAGCGAGGTAGCGTTCTAGATGCATTCATATTTGAGCAATCCTCGTAGTAATGGAACTGAAAATACACAATTCAAGTAGACACTATCTATTTTAGATATATGTGTAGTTAACTGCATCAAAGTACACAGTTTAAAAATATTTAAAGTATTTTCTGAAAAAGAGTTATTTGAGCTGGAAAAAACTGATTCTGGGTAAAATGTTTGGAAAAAATGGAGACAACGCCGCTTTACTGTTTGCTTAAGTGACTATTGATCTAGTACCTTATGCAAACCATGCACTTGTTACCTCTAGGCATGAAAAAAAGCATGCATAATTACTACAACAGTTAGAAGTCTGAAAAGACAACTATGTAATGATCAAATAAATTAATGCCCTTGGCAAATTGTGACATTTTATGGTAATTGTTTTCAACAAAAGGACAAATCAGAATAAGTTGTTTTTCCTATTTTTTTCCATTCAAACTTGAAACGCGTTTGTAAGATGTACCGGAGGTAAACTGCCTTAATTATAAAGCTTTATATTTATGTTTTGTTGGTCAAAAACGCAGGGAAATATTTATTGCTGTGTCGGCCCTGGTTCGATTTCTGACTCGTGCGTGACTTGTTCTTAAGGTCACATTTTTAAGATAGTTTATAAACAAAATTTCATGTTCTTATGTCCATAATATGACGAAACTTTTATTCCAAAGAAAAAATATTTTAGCCAAATTCTGAGTCAAGTCCCTTTTAACCAAATGCTTGTTGAAACGCATCGTCTGATTAGTTCAAATTAAAATAGACTGGTGGAAATAAAAATAGCAATATTTGAAATACGATGATTCAGAAAGATGAATTTGAATGGGCTTTCATCAGATCTTACTTTTTGGAAGATCGAGAACTTGATTGGGTGGGTGACGTAATTTAATGTGTTCCGATGCATTAATTCTTTTATTTAGTTCTTCAATGTCAATCATATTCAGGCTTTTGAATAAATCAACAAAAGTTCTGTTTTATTTATTCGTGCAGTTACGTATATAGTAAAAAAGTAATTATCTAGGCACTTGTTCTTTAGCGGAAGAATATTGCGGTTCTGAAGTCGCGAAATATTTCCGCTGCAGAACTCGTGCATGTTTCCCGATACAAAGCTAATAACCAATAAATATTTTCACTTGGATTAACTGTAAAGATTTGCACCCGATTAGCTTAGAATTTAAGACCACAACATTACATGTTGAAAGAGACTATAGATTATATCAAAACTGAGATCAAATTCCTCCATTAAATGGTTGCTTTCGTATCTCAATGTTAGACATAGGCTCCCATCGTTCAAATTGTGATAATAATCATTGGTATTGTCAACCTTTTAGTGCACTTATAAATTGACAACATTTGTACGAGAGGACATTTTGTTATGTAACTTGCAAAGTTTGACTGATTTGTATATATATTTTAACTGCGTCTATGCATTTTGTTTGAATGTCTATCAAACATACATTGCTGCTGGGTCTTGCTTTGAGCGCTGTGCGTTCTTGGTAAACATTTCATTCCATTCCTATTGACCATTGCTCATAGTTGTCAATTTCATATGGACAATTTAACTAGACGTTTGTTATTACGGAAGGAACATTAAGTCCGACAAATGTCAAAGATTAATACGTACAATACACTACTGTAAATAAGAAATTCTCAAAGAACCCAACGAACTTACGGTGCATAAATCAGTGAAATGAGTATCGATAAAGGATTACCATGTTATTTATTACTCATATATCAATGTTTCTTTGACGGTCTGACAATGATGACTGATCCCTACGGGACTCGGAGAGAGAGAGAAAGAGGGAAGTTTCTAATGGACAATTCATGGCTCGTTTCGCACATTATTTAGAGATTTTATCGTACACTGGCCGTTATCCATCCGAAATGTTAAAAGGATTAAACCGGAAGTCATCAGCATGGTGCGAGTGTTCAATATAGGATAAATTGACCAAGTATGTCCGAGATATGAAAAAGGATTTCGTCTTAGCATAGGACATAAATACATTTTAATCTATGGTCTGTTCTTTATAGTGTACCTTAGCATAGGACATAAATACGTTTTAATCTATGCTCTGTTCTTTATAGTGTACCTTAGCATAGGACATAAATACGTTTTAATCTATGCTCTGTTCTTTATAGTGTACCTTAGCATAGGACATAAATACGTTTTAATCTATGCTCTGTTCTTTATAGTGTACCTTAGCATAGGACATAAATACATTTTAATCTATGGTCTGTTCTTTATAGTGTACCTTAGCATAGGACATAAATACATTTTAATCTATGGTCTGTTCTTTATAGTGTACCTTAGCATAGGACATAAATACATTTTAATCTATGGTCTGTTCTTTATAGTGTACGCATTTCTCGATTATAATAAATAAAACATTTCAAGAATAAATTAACTTAAAGTTATAGTGTTCTTGTTCACTTTTTATGTCGTGACGTCATTGATGTTATGTAAATTATCCGCGCCTTGTTATATTAAATTTTGATTTGAATTGACAACAAAAACGCTTTTTAACGTCTAAAATGCACAGTGGAGTAGTTGGCAATGTAATAATAGTAGGTTTGTGACGAAAAGTAAAATGAAGGATTCGCTAAAATCGCCTTTTAAATGTTTCTTATATTCGCGTACCAAACTTCGCCATCTGTTAGTATATGTAATTTTGATATATCAAACTCCGTTAAGCGTTATGTTAAAATTTTAACCATTATTTCCATAACCAAGTTTTCTTTTTCAAGAATGTTTTCCACTACTCATAAATTCATTTGCCTTTCCATTTGTCAGGAGGAAGCGTTCATGGCTCATACGTAATGATACGCTTGACTGTAAACACGATTTCAAAATGACACTTAGAAAGCTTCCAGCGCATAAACAAGTGAGCTTTCTATCGTAAAAGGGTCATCGGGTTAAATGTTACACATAAATTAACGCTTTCAAGACAAACTCGGCCCAAAGGACTACTGAAACAGTTGTAAATGGATTTCAGTTATTTCCGCAAACCATTTTTACATTTTATTCGAAATGATTGTTCACTTAGAAACAAGCCATTGTGTGTAATAGATCGTAAGGACGGCTGATTTACTTATTCAGTTTCTGCTTTTATTTAACGATATGGAAAGACAGTTTCGAAAGATGTTTTCTTGACGTAAATTTTTTTGAGCGTTTTCTCTTTATTAGTCGCCGGTATTTGATACGCGTTAGGATTTTGCCACTGGTATAGAGACGTTAAAAAAATGTTATAATGAAAAAATGATATTGTAAATGAAAGAAATATAAGGCATTTATTGAAATGCTTACATAAAAGAATAAGGAGCTGAAAACTGTATAAGATTTTATTATTTCAAAAGATAGCATTTTTAGGAAAATACGAAAAATGTATAAAGAACTTATCCCTATAAATATATTTCCAGCGAGCAATGATTGGCTGAGCCTTTATCTGTGTCTACGTCACGCTGCGTATATTTAGAATATACTATTGCATCTACATGAGCGCATGTAAGACAAGGGAAGTAACACAGTCTATGGGCATAATTTGTGACTGTCTCTTAAATGTAGGAATAAGGTCAGTAATTCGGTCGAAAATGTGCTTCCGTGGTGTAGTCGAAAGAAGTCCATAGTAAATATATCCTAATTTTCCCATTTCTAGCGCAAATTCGTGTAGAACGAGTGCTTTATTTACACGTTTGCACTGCTAGAATACATTCTGCATGAAATGAGACGGTTTTCATGTTTATACACCCGACATGGCAAGTTTTGCAGATCGAAACCGAAAGTAGAGGTTTATTGTGCGGACAAGAGCAAATATTCGCCATTTTTAGTTTAGCAGACCACAACTGACTAGCATTTCACTAGGAACTATTCAACTCCTATTTTCTTTTCATTTTTGTCGTTAATTCATGATAAAGCTGTCATGAAAAATAGGTGCAGGAAAAAGTGATGTTCTATAAAGATACGTAAAGACGACCTGAAGTTGTCGTTTTTTTTTTTATATGAGACAAATTACTAACCTTCAACCTGTAAGAACAGTCTATAGATTTCGTGATTCTTTTTTACTTTATTGTCAAACTATGGGCCTTTCATTACAAAATAATTATATAATATAATTTGTTGAAATGTTTCGGTTACAAGAAATCTTTTGCATTCATTGTTTGAAAATGTGAAAAATATTTGCCGTCGTAGATCCTGAGGATGCTGGCGATAGGGTTTCAGAACGAGGCTTAGCGAGGGTTTTGTAAAAAAAGGAAAAAGAAAAATAAGATGGTAAGACGGTACGGTTTTGGGGTAACTTTCATCAAGGACGCGGCGTTTTTCAGCCTTTCAACGGCATGCAATGCACCACAATAGCAGTTATAGCTTTATTAGCCAATTTTCCAATCAAATCTTCAAAATATAGCCGACAGCTCTCCGGCGACATCATGCTCTGCATCAAAATTTAACTTGTTTCATACTGTTCTAATTGATCTAACGTAGCATACTAGTAATGTAACAGTGGTATTGTATAAATTGATTGCGTTTGCATGCAAATGGATTGCGTAGGAAAAATTTAAAAAATACAAAAGCTGAAGACGTCCTTAGCATGCAAATATAAGGCATGGAATAGTAAAATCTGTGAAAGATCCTTTTGAAGCATATGACGCAACCAAGCAACATAAAAGCAGACTCGGTTTGATAGAGTCTGTTCACAAGCGGTAATGGCATTTTCATTACCCTTCACAACCCCTTGAACCGGCTTAAGCGGACTTCTGTTAAAGTAAAAATGAATGTTCTCCATGATCCTAAAGGGCCAGAAAATATAACAACACTGAGTTCAAGCTGCTTGTTTGAAAAGACTGGCATTAAAACGTAACAACTGTGAACAACATTGGTGTGGTATTATCAGCACAATGTATAAAGACAGCTTAAAAAACTAGAAGATGATGCCATTTGAGAATTCCAGATTACACACCATGTGAAACTGTGTTGAAGACAATCACAATCATTATATTAGCTGAATGCGGGTTAGAATGTAAAAACAGATCTAATTATCTACTGTAGTATTAAGGTGGTATCCGAGTTGTACAATGTATAATTGATCTTGTATTGCTATGTGATGTCAAACTACTATACTCCGGAATTTGTGTTTATTCTTATTATATTATATAGGTATTCTAGAATATAGACATTCGATTGTTGCCATTAGTACTTTACCAAGGATCTAGTTCTATTTTGGTGATAAATGTAATTTTCATACTCCTAAATATTTTAGCTGTATTTTTTTCATGAAAAGAATGTTACAAACTTCTACTTATACTCTACTCATGGTTGAGACTTTTGTGTCTCTATAAAAAGTGCTCTCTCCATTTTTTTTATGCCCCCGAAGGGAGGCATATAGTTTTTGAACCGTCTGTCTGTCTGTCAGTCTGTCGGTCTGTCAGTCTGTCAGTCTGTCGGTCTGTCAGTCTGTCAGTCTGTCCGCAATTTTCGTGTCCGGTCCATATCTTTGTCATCGATGGATGGATTTTCAAATAACTTGGCATGAATGTGTACCACAGTAAGACGACGTGTCGCGCGCAAGACCCAGGTCCGTAGCTCAAAGGTCAAGGTCACACTTAGACATTAAAGGAGAGTGCATTGATGGGCGTGTCCGGCCCATATCTTTGTCATGGATGGATGGATTTTCAAATAACTTGGCATGAATGTGTACCACAGTAAGACGACGTGTCGCGCGCAAGACCCAGGTCCGTAGCTCAAAGGTCAAGGTCACACTTAGACATTAAAGGAGAGTGCATTGATAGGCGTGTCCGGTCCATATCTTTGTCATGGATGGATGGATTTTCAAATAACTTGGCATGAATGTGTACCACAGTAAGACGACGTGTCGCGCGCAAGACCCAGGTCCGTAGCTCAAAGGTCAAGGTCACACTTAGACATTAAAGGAGAGTGCATTGATGGGCGTGTCCGGTCCCTATCTTTGTCATCGATGGATGGATTTTCAAATAACTTGGCATGAATGTGTACCACAGTAAGACGACGTGTCGCGCGCAAGACCCAGGTCCGTAGCTCAAAGGTCAAGGTCACACTTAGACATTAAAGGATAGTGCATTGATGGGCATGTCCGGTCCATATCTTTGTCAGCCATGGATGGATTTTCAAATAACTTGGCATGAATGTGTACCACAGTAAGACGACGTGTCGCACGCAAGACCCAGGTCCGTAGCTCAAAGGTCAAGGTCACACTTAGACGTTAAAGGTCATTTTTCATGATAGTGCATTGATGGGCGTGTCCGGTCCATATCTTTGTCATTCATGCATGGATTTTAAAATAACTACGCATGAATGTGTGGCACAGTAAGACGACATGTCGCGCGCAAGACCCAGCTCCGTAGGTCAAAGGTCCTAAACTCTAACATCGGCCATAACTACCCATTCAAAGTGCCATCGGGGGCATATGTCATCCTATAGAGACAGCTCTTGTTTTTTTGGAAAATGACAAAACAATGATTGCTCGTCATCGAATCGTATCTTTGCGTTTTCGTGTCATTTAATCATACCGTCACCCTTGCCAGTATACATGGAAAAGCGACGAAATACCGTATTTTTTTAGATATATACAGTTGTGACACGTTCATAACTGAAATTTATACTTATCTTAATTTGTCAATCCTTTTGAAATGTTTCTACAAGAGCCTCGGGCATTTGAGCTTGTCTAATATCTGGCAAACACCAGTTCTGATTTGAAACATATTTGTATGGAGTATCAAAGTGTTTGGCTTCGTCGTAGGCCAGTTTAATTTGTCTGAAATTTTCCATTTTCAATTCACAACATTCAGATGTTTTAAACCATATACGTTTAAACCATGTACGTTTAATATATATCAAACAACTTTTCTACCTCTACACGTTGTGTTGTTTGCTATCATTTTCAATATTTTCATACACAAGTGTACACATTGTGTTATCTTTATATTATAATTGCACAATTTACTTGCCTTTATCTCGATTGGTATTTGGATTTAATTTAACAGTAAACACAAATATATAATGCTTAAGCTGTACCATATAGGTTAAGCAATAAAAAACAACAAACATCAATTCACTGCGACATTCTTAACGTTTCATGTTCAGCACCCATAAACCTATCAGTGTATTGAATCGTCCTCTTTCATTTACCATTCCTGAACAATATGGTACTTTTAAACGTTCTTTTGGATATCACATGTACACCGAAACCTTACCGAACTATTTCTTCCCGTCACGGAATCAATTGGCCATTCGAATTCGAACTTCTTGTACTCAATAACACAATGGCACAGACGTCACTGTCGGAAAATTGAATGGGCAGATGCAATTACCAATATAGAATAGCAGATTGATTTTTTAATTGCAGGAGGATCCTAAACGATTATTTGACATATCGGCGTAAGAGAAATGAAACATTTGGCAATGTAATTTATTTTTTCGTTATTTCTTTTCAGACTGAATTTGGTCACCAAAACGTAGGAATTTTTTTCGTGCATTTTATTCGTATGAATACATTTCTGTTTATTTCGTTTGGATTCGTTTCCGTTTGCTAAGTATTTGTGAAATGGTATTTAGATATATTACAAAAAATACACATTAGCATATCGAAATATCAAAAAAAAAAGACTTTTTATTTAACTTGTTACTTGTATTCAGACAACTGCTTGCATCATGTATTAGGGAAGATCGTGACATATATATGTAATGTAGGCCACCATTCCAATAAAGACAATTTATCTGCATTCAGCTATCTACACATAATAACAAGGATGTTGCTTTACAACGTAATCAGCCTGTTTTCCTGAATAATGGTGCTTCTCCACTTCATTAGTCTCTTCTTCTTGCCCGGAACTGCCGAAATTATTTCTGACTCGTAGACTATCGGATTTTAAATTCATGCACATTTATTTTGAAATTGATTTTGTCAGCAATGGCATAGAATGACGAATTTTGATGAAACTATTGCTTGTCATTTCTCCAATACAGTTTTACCTTTTTTCACCGAAGGACCCCATATTTTTAAGCTGCCCCCTCCCAACGAAAAAATAAACACATCAAGGAAAAGGCCGAATACAGTATTGTCTCCAAGCAATAAATTGGTTTCAATTCTAACAGAAATGATTCTAATGTTTCTTCTTCTGTTAGTGTGGCTTTCCCTGTTGGAATTTCGTTCTTGACCTTTCGTAATTATCAAAACGTAAAGCAACATAATATTTTCCTGAGGCTTTCTTCCTTGCGCTAAAATTCTCTTTTTTGTGGTTTATGACAGTGTAGCATATCATATCGTTATAATTATAGTTGCCGGCTGAAATTCCATTCTCGTCCTGGGATTAGTAAAACTAAACATTATGCACATGTAAAAAATTTACAATTTAGACACATCTACATTCGCATCCTCATAGTTGGCATCTCGGTGTACATGATGTATATCCAATCGTTATTATTCTGCCGGGTTCTATATGTGAAGCTATAAGAACTAGACAACTAGTAAGGACCAATGCTCACGCTCGCATAATAGCTTCACAATGCTATTTAAGAGTTTGATTGCAGATTCAATTCTATTTACTCAGGTTATTTTATGTGTGAAAGAATTAAACTAATATTATTTAAACGTTCATGGATCAATGTACTTAAATCATAATAGCTTAAACTTAAAGTATACGTAAGGTCACTGGGGTTATGACAAATTAACGGAATAGAAAATGTTTATCAATATGCCAATTGTTTCCGCACTAAATAAGTTATAAATGTAACATAACAAGACATTATACCGATGATCTTAGTCGATATATTTCTAAGGTTCATACTAACAATTCAAATAGAACATGTGCAACTCCACAGATCGCCCAACACGATAGAAATGAAACCTTTCCTCATTTTCTTCGGGGACATAGAATCAACCAAGCAGACTCCGATCGAGTGCAAGTCGCCATATGACCTATAACTGTGTCGGTGCAACGTTAAACGCAACAACACAAAGCAATCAGATTGAGTGCAATTATTTGTCACAGGGAACTAAATTGTGCAGAAACATTACTGAACTGCGGGGTGACATAGTACTAAAAATAATAACACTGAGTCGACGTACGGAACGACATTTTACGACGGCCTTACTCAAGTACATTTTTTCATCAAGTTTGTTTCCTATATAGCATTCGTTTAAGAAAACTACCAAGACTAGTAATACAACCTTCTGGACAACTTTCATAAAATGCCGTCTTGAATGCCTGGCTCTTAATTGCTTTACACATAAAGCAATTATTTTACTTGACAAATTGTAATTTTCTGTGACAGAATAATTAGAAATTAAGTGGAAATGGCTTTCGCTACTTTCAGGAGACAGTAATTTACAAGCCGAGATCCATTGTTCTGTAATAAATATTTCTCCAGAAATAGACACTTCAGTCTCTTGTTAAAAACAACAAAACTGGTATGATAGAATTGGAAGGAAATACTTGTCAGGGTACTGCATTCATTTTTCATAATAATATCATTATTAAGTGAATGTTGGTCAGGTATATATAAGTAAGATGATATGTATTTTGTGCGCGATGTATGTAAAATTATTCACGAGAGGAGATTGGAAAAGGATGGAACTAGCGATGTCAGTTAGAGCTGTCTGGTGTCTGACAACTTGACCGCGGATCCTCTTCAACTGAATACTTTCTGGAGTTCTAATAGTTTTAATGCGACTCTTTCATATGTATAATACCAGTAAAATATGAAGACAGCATAATTTATGGTACAAATACTAAGTCTTCACATGTCACGGAACTTTATAGATTAGCTTTCTGCAAACACCCTATTCCTTAGTTCTAAATGATAACGTCTATTAAGATGCTATAATCGGTCTCATGTGATAAGGCAAAATGGAAATATTAAAACTTATGCTAAAACAAAGACCTATAATTTCAAAATATTCTAAAAATTAAGAAGTACAAAGTATATGTTACAATAGTAATAACAGGTCAAAATTTACTATCTAATTACAATAAAATGGATTGAAACATAAAGGAGCTTGACACACAGTAACTTACCACTATCAAATCGTTCTATCATACAATGACTGACATCTTTAAGAATATCGATGTCACAAAAGATTCAAGAACTTTTTTCAAAAGGTCTAAAATTCATAACTTTTATAACGAATAGAATACAAGACAATATATTCAACAAGACACATTTTCATTGTATGAAACACACTAAATACATTGGGTGTTGGGTGTAAAAAAATTGGGAATGTAAAAAAAGGAGACGGGGCGTAAAATATACAAGACAACATGGATAACACAGAAAACAGAACTGTCAGAAAGCAAGTTGAAAAGAAAGGTACCGCCTTGGAACGGTCAAGAACCAGTGTAAAGGGAGTTATACAAAATGCTCGATTGTTCATGTAAAACGTATAAATAGGGCCAGTCCAAGGTAGAAGTACAACAATGTACTCTATATATCGTCTCAGTTCAGAGAACATAAAATATAGCTTTTAATAGCATTAATACCTAAGTTGCAAGGTAAAAATTAACCCTCTTCCTCAGTTATAGGAGAAAAGCACCATAGTATGGAGGCATATACCTGCATACGAAAACCAAACGACCTTCGCGAAAATTATGAAAATTTTTGAAAAATTAAATAATTTCCGCAAAAGATGTAGACTTTTTATGATATTATTGAACATTCACGAAATTATCATCTGATCGTCAAAAATATTGTCCAAAAATAGTCAAACAAAATATGTTGCCCTCACTTTCATTCCTTCTTTATCGCATGTCATAACTTATTTGACCCGTGTAGCGGAAGATAAGATAAAATATAGAGCATTTATCTTGACATGTGCATTCTGTTTCTTATCTTAAAAAGTGTTTACATTGCGGTTAATTAATGTCGTAGATTATATACCACAGAAACCATGTGTACTGCCACGCAAAAAATGCGTGAGTTCTCATCAGTGTGAAACATTAATGATAGTTATTCGATTCTTTCATGGCAGCACGTCAGAAATTCATTTGATGTCTAAGTGTTTAATGAATAATCCCTTTTACCTATCAAGATAAAGATTATCACGGTGTACAATCTTCTAAGGTCAATGCTCTGTCAGTACAATGCCTTTCAGTTTCAATGTCACGTTTTAACCGTGACAATAAACAAGCTCTTTAATCTGTGGGATAACACATTTATTACATTTGGCAGTAAACATATAGATAAGTAATTGGTATACCTATGAGGACTAACTGCGTCCATCTCATTGCTGGTTTATTCTTATACTGTTATGAATGAGATGTCATGCTCAGTGTGCCCATTGACACACAGCTTGACATTATTGAAGCGTTCAAATAGAACCTCGAGGTACACTGATTATATCTTAGATATGGACAACTAATATTTTTCAGAAATGGTGAAACACATTTATCCAAAAGAATTACAACATAACAAGGCTGATACCTCAGATTTTGAAACATCCTTTTTGGACTTTTATTTAATTATTGTGAACAAAATATATCATAAAAGAGACGATTTCAGTTTTGAAACTGTCACACACACACCACCTGAATGTGGATGTCCCTCGAGCGACATCATACGGTGTCAATATTTCACCACATATTCGTTTTGCAAGCTAGCTCGAAGTTAGAGGATTTCAATAATAAAAATCTTCATATATTACAAAAATGTTATTACAACAGGGTTACCGATATCATGAACTACGGAAGGCTTTCACTGAATTTTACCACAGATTGTCCGAACTTAAAAAAAAAAACACAACAAAAAGCCGTAAAACACTTCTGAAGCTTGGACTTACACACCCCGTTTACTATGGGGATGTAGGTTATAAAATTCGGAAAATTAAACAGTTCTACAAAAATGGAAGGGGGTGAAATTTTGTCTTGCAGCTTGCTTAGAAATGCCCTTAAAATTTTGGCTTCATATAAGTTATTTATTGTACCTTATATTGACCCTATTTATTTGTTTTACTTTATGTAATCAGGTGTTTGGCACTAATATTAGAGTCTTTCTGAGTGGGAAGTAATTTAACTGTCTTGTCTAATTTGTTGAAGATGGGTAAGTGCGAGGTCGGCATGCCCTAAACGCGTTTAAACCCCATTTTTCGTTATATAGGTTACTGACAGTTCCAAGACGGTGACCCTAGTTTCAAACTGTTTTTGTCCGTTATGTATATTGTCTTTGTTGTTGGCGTTTCTTTCCTTCCCCCCCCCCCCCCTATCCCCATCGCCCCCTCCCCCCTTCTTTTACTATGAATATGGGTAGGTACACACAGCCGTCCCTGGGCGGTGCCCTACTGTGATTTGTACTTCCTTGCCTTTTTTCTGCTTTCCGCAACACCCCTATCCTTTTATCTACCCGTTACCAATTCTTGTTCTTAGCATATGATTGAAAATGTACTTGTAGAAATTTTGAAGCAACCCGTCTGCTATATTTTTCCATTACAGTTTCTTTTTTGTTGCGGACTTACTTTGCATAGCAAGGCTCTATTGTTGTGTTTGGGGTGCTCTGCGCTTCCAGGAAATGTACCCTTGACTTTTATTTTTTTTATCATCGATAACCACTTTATATTGCCTGGAGATAAAAAGCCTTTGTTAACAACGACTTAAACAGGGCATGCAGACATATTTCCTAGTGTGGTCGTTGACCACTCAATATTTCTTTCATCGCCAAACATATTTTTATACCATCTTCCCGTGGTAAGTTCTTCCAAGGGTGCTTTATATACATACATACAAACACTCGCTCGCACGCACGCATGCATACACACACATACAAACGCAGTCACTCAGCGTCATCCTCTAACAGTGCAGATACATGGGAACAAAGAGGAGAGAAATTGTACTTTAGATAGAGGTTGAGTTGAGTGAAACACACTCAAGATAATTTCAGAAGTGTATAGTGCCTGGACCGGGGATCGAACGTGTTAGTACCTCCATTTTTTAAGAACACAATATTTTACTCTAGATAATGATTATAAATCAGTTAAATACTGCTTTATATAAGTTAGACATTGGCCGAAGCCTTTAGCAATATCGGTGCACACGAATTATGCTAAAGGTGTTTGAATTAGCTACTCGTACTTCCAATTTAAAAATGAATTATATTCATTATAAAGATGTAGTTAAGTAAACTTAGGAATCATTTATTTGTCCATGTTTATGGCAAATGATATGCGGATACCATTCCTAAGGCCAAACGTGAAATAGAAACGTTAGACGAATATCGTATATCTGAAATATGAACATTTTTCACCTCGAAAAATATGAAAATCGACTAAGGTTATTTTCATACTTCGAAGAATGTACATTTTTATATCACCCTACTAAAAATTAAATACTTACCTTATTATACCCCAAATATATAAAGGGTCCGAATATTTACTGGAAAAATCTGTAAAACTGGTTAAATACGTTTATTGAAATATTCAGTTAAATGTAGAATGAAATCACAAATAAAAATGGATATACATGTGCAATATTTTCTTCCGGTAAAGACTGGAGAGAGATCATCCACGACCTGAAATTGTAGAGATTGGTTGTAATACTATTTTTATTTGTTTGACGAACGTTTTACAAGGAAATATCAACAAGCGCCTAGTCAACATTAATAGATGCAGTCCAATTTCGGAAGTAGTAGGAGATATGAAAATTAATATCACATGGGTAGAAACCTAAATTTGTGCTTATGCACACGATGTATTAAATTTATGATCATATCACATGCGCAGGTAACCAAAATAGCTCTTATGCGCACGAGATATTGATATATGAATTATTAAGGAATGTCAAATTATTAAAGTTAAATAAAAAAGAAAACATGTATTGAAATTTGCACGAGGCGTAATAAATGACAATATACTTCTCACATAAAAACAGAAGTATTTCAAAAGATGCCCTAACAAATCGATATTGTGATAATTTTCCAGAGTCAGAAAATTACAGATAATTGTTTTGTACTCTTTGTATCCTTTATACCTCCTTGTATAACCTATCCTTTTCCCTTGCATCAAAGCTTCCTTTTTAGTCAGCAAGTTTTATGGTTTAAGCACAGTATCAAGTCAATGACGTTCTGCAGTTCTATCATTTTAACGAGTTAAACAGCGGAACCAATGGTAGCAGTTCAATAGGATCTTGCTTAACTTTAGGGGTGCAGCTTATTCAACCCAATCATTACATGTAATTATATAAGAGGCTCGTAGGTAAATGAATTTAGTCGCAAAATATGGGTTTATATCAAATCGTGTCTTACTTACGTGCAGCTATAAATATAATGTCGTTTTATTTATAACCACAAATATGTAATTATCGCGTATCTTGATGCATGAATTAGAACTTTCCTGGTGGCATTTCTGAGATTTAAAAAGTGAATGACAGGATGTAAAATTACTTGTTTTTTAAAAAATGATTTGTAATCCAATGTCACATAAAACATGAAAATCTTAGTTAGAGTTACATGATAGAGTTCCCGATTGACCACAGGTTAGACAGTTTTGGCTATTTGTGTTTTAAATACTTAAAATCGCATTTTTATTTTCAAAATTCAAATTTATATAATTATTGAGTGCTCCTATTTAAAAGAAATTTGAAGATGGAAGTTTAATGTTCGGTGTTTTTGAACACAAAAGATGGTATGGTTACTCAGAAACGTTTCATATATAACTTTTGTTATACTTGTTATGTTTCATACAACATTTTTATTAGAGTAGACATCAATTATAAAAAAAAGTTATTTTGCATCCTGTAACAGAAGATTCGGTTCATATGCAGTAAAGGTTTCTTTGTGCAAATGAATTTCTTCCTTAATTTGCTGATGAAGTTCGTTAGTGATGGATCAATCAAATATTTTTGATTAATTAACAGTTTATTGTCACATGAGCAATGTTTTTTTGCACGCGGAGCTAGTCTTCTTTTTTTTCAAGGAAGGAAACTAAAATATTAACATGACAACAATTTTGGTTTTAGATTTATTTACCTTTTTCCTTTGTAGAGTTGGTTTTTAAACCTTATGTGTTGATGAGTCAGTTCTAAAATAAATTTGTAACAAATTTGCATGGATGCATCATTATTGTTAGTTCACATTCCCGCATATTTTGAGCAGGCGCAGATGAGGCGGAAATATACACCCTACGCAAATTTTGCACGGGTATATTTTGGTTCACGTGACGACAGATTTCATTTTGCGCGGGCACAGTGTTTGCATCCAGGTACAAGTCTTGTGCATGTAAATATAAAACATTCAAAGGTTTCACACAGTCTGTATAAAAGTGGTTTAACAGTTACTGAGAAAAAAAACACCTGACGATGTAATGATCATTGCCTCTCATTTTAATTCAGCAAAAATACACCCTTTCTCGCATGACGGTTGAATAACAATTAAATTGACCTCCAGACTATGGCTAAAAAATGATTCTTCTTTATATTGAAATTGGTCATATCAAGAACTGTATTTATAGACACAATAATTTTACAGCTTCATTCGAACTGGAGAGGTGCAACGTTTAATGACATTTTAAATGTTGTATATTTTGGTATTTAGGAATGGAGAAAAGGCTGAATTCAATTTATAGTCAATACAAACGCAGATGTTTATTTATATTTAAATCTCCTGCATATTTTTGAAGCGGGAGTACATGTTAAGCTTGAGTGATAAGGCGTGGTAAATCCTGAGATGGTTTTTTTATGTAAACGTATTTCGTTTTCATAATTATACTACTTCGTCACGAATGTTAAGATGGGGGTATATACCTGGCAATGATTTAAGTCACACAAAGCTAATTACTATTAAACAAAATTCCTTATCTTAAGTTCCAACCAATTTAACCCATTGACAAAACATGGTCTTGTGATTCTATAAGGGACGATTAACGCAAAGTTAGATACAAAATTTATTTTATTGGTCTGTGGTTGCAGAAATACGCCTGTTCTTAAACAGGTGCAATCGCTTTAAATTCCAAATATTAACGAAACAGTACTACATTTCTCTGTCATAGAGGTTATATTCGACGAATAAAATGTCTCAATTGTGGTAAAATTAATAAATTTGAAACTTTTTCTGATATCTGAAAACTTCTTAACTCCTGAACAAGCGATGCAACAATTCTTGACAAATGTTTCTGATAACAGTAAAACCAATAGAAAAGTGTAACATTCATTGCCGACGTTTTGCTATAGCAATTCTATTGACCGTTTCAGGAACAGCTCGATTCTTTTAATTCTAGCCAATGTCTATGTTATCTAGATAAAAAGTATAAGAATAATCTGCCAATATTGACATTGTAGTAGAAAGATAGAACCGACAAAATATTTCAAATAACCGCCACCAAGATATGTTTTGGTTTTAAAGCAAACAATATAAAAGACGGCGCAATAACGCTACCTACATAAAACACAATACAGATTGTGAAGAATAAAAGCTTTTGGTTTAATCGTAGAAAGAGTGATGCTGTATATATTCACATGTGTAGATTCCGACAGCTGTTATTGTATTCAGTTCTAAAAACTAAACAGCTAGAGATAATTTGTAAGTGCATGTAACGTGCAACCTGTGCACTTATTAAACCTTGTCTGTTATAACTGTTTTGAAAAGTATATAAATGTTATAAAAAACAGAACACCAATATTTCGCTTAATCATTGGTTCCGTAGTAAATTAACGAACACATTGTGGCAAAGCAATGGAAAAATCTGGTACGTAATATTTCATGTCGAGTTTGACGTAGTGGATACATTTTTCTATGATTATTAATAGTTTAGACAAGACAGTAGCGGAGAGTCTTAAAGTCTTTGTTTCGACTAATAATAACATTTCTCATTTTAGTACAAATAATGGTACGGAAGACCCGGACGTACAATATGCCATTTCTTAAAAATTTGATTTTTACATAAGAAGGCAGCATTTCAATTATCAAACAATATTCATGCTTAACAACACTGGATTAGGTATGATGGCAAGACCGGAAATACAACTAACTGCAGTCATAATGGCACAGATGTCCTTTCCGTATAACATATAAAATATTTGCATTTCATATTATGAAACTTATAAACTATAAAACACTTTTTACACAACACAAATCAAGTTATTTCGGATAAGTTGAAACATGTTTTTTGGGGGTAATATTAATTTAAAAGATCAAATGTCCTAATATGTTACGGTATTGATTCTTTACACATTTAAGGATAAGGTGCGCATATGTGTCTTTATATTTATCGGTTTCATTTTTTTACTCAAATATCAAAATTATGTGTTACGGTATTGATTCCTTGAATTGTTATGTAATACATTAACATGCTTTGTAAAGTTTAATGCACAAAATGCCTTGTTACGTAGTAATAATTAGTACATATACATGTTAACAACCTTACATTTATACAGCATGGTGTAAACGTAAATTTATACTGAACGTTGTAAACGTACATTTATACAGAACGGAGACATTTATGGCTAAGTTGTTAAGGCTGATAAATAGATTTTCACTCGTTCTTATATCTGTCATAAATTCAACGATTGGCAAGTGGCCATATGTAAAAGTAGAGCACAAGCAAGCGGTGTTGCATTGTATAAATATCTTTGAAATTATAAAAAAGAAAACAGAAATAAGTGTACTACTTAGTGATATTAATATTGTGTGAGGTATAAAATGGTTCAATGAAAGTCAAAGCATAATAAATTATCAACTACATGTTACATGTATTGATCATGTTCCAATGTTTCTGAGGCTTATTAACCTACTCCAGTTTAAAGTGCAGTTCCTTGCGGAATTGAAGGCAAGGTATTGTAATGCAATGTATTAAAAAGACAAGCTTTTATTGCGGTTTGTATTTGGAGGAATAGATTTAGTATCTAGATGTACACGATTACAAGTACACATTGAGGGCTCAGAGCGAAACTAGTCTATCTGCTTCTATTTCTATATACACTAAGACTAGTTTCGCTCTGAGCCCTCGACATGAGCTGTTAGAATTTACTACTGAAAATAAACATTTGGAATGGATCACTTTCTGTTAGAAATTAATATAGGTAGGTCGCTGACATAGTGTTCAATACAATGTCAGGATCCTTATTTTACCAAGTACAATAGTGTTTTATGTACATTTAACAGTAAGTTTCTTCCCGGTGGTCTAGTGGTAACACGTCTGACTGTCAATCCAGAGGTCCGGCGTTCGAATCAGGCACTGGGGATTTCTGAGATGCTCTTGAGTGTACTAATATACTGGTATGTGACGAATTTGATACTCTGAGTGACTGCCTTCGTATACAAAGCACCTTTGAACGTATTTGAACATGAAAATGGTGCTTTTGGTATATTATATATTATAAAGGTTTCAGGTGTGATCCCACACTCGTTTCTGATCGCTCGCCTTTTACAATACAGCAGTTCAACATTCATGATACATTATGCCAGCTTTGTGATATTTCACCCCTTAATACTTTTGTACCCATTTCATATTTCGTTTTCCTTGCCGTCACAAGCCTCCCTTCTGAGAGCATTTATGAACTGAGTCAAATTAATACATCATGACAATGAGTTTACATAAGAAACAACAACCCATTCATTACTTATTCCGAAGAAAAGAATTTTCAATGCCAAATATTTGGTTTCAAAAGACTTAGGGCAGATATGAAATTTCTACGGTATTAATAGTAAGAGTGTCTTAATGCACGAATGTATCCATTGGTAACTTGGCAACTCTGGTTAAAAACCATAGAGATAAAATAAAATATATTTCTGAAAATGACACAGAAAAGGACACGGTACTGACATAATTATTAAATATGTTTTGCTCTCTACAGCGAAAGAAAACGAAATAGTCCCTACAATGACACATTTCCATCTTTTGCATTTCTGAATTCTTCAATATGTGTTTCAGAAATACATCAAGAAATAGAAATCATACCATTATCACTCTGGCTTTTACTAAAGCCCAATTCTCTTTATCTAGTACAAATTCTATATAGAGTTCTTTTGGGTGCATAGCACAAAACTAGCTTTGCTTGAATTATTCGATCGTGATACATAGCTAAATGTAAAACGCCTCTCACCATATAGGACGGGCTTAAATGGGACTTTGTAATGTAGAAGAGAGATCCCAAAGGAAAGAAATAAATATTAGTTACACCGATTCAAAAGGCGACTTTTTACGGCAGGCACATGGTACTTTAAGACTAAAAGTCTTTATTTCATCAGGTGCGTTTCCCATCAATGATTCGTTAAGGAAAATTGTCCATACAAGCAATAAAATCTTCTCGACAACTTTCATCAGTTGCCGTCTGAAATGCTCGGATGCGAATTGTTTTACACCTCAAGCAATTATTTAATCCACAAATTGTAATTTTGTGACAAAATAATTAAAATGGAAACGGCTCTCTCTACGTTTAGGAGACAGTAATTTAGAAGTCCATTTTCCATGGTTCTATTACAAAATATCTCCAGAGATAGGAAGTTCAGTCGTATCTTTCAGAAAACGATGGAAAAACACCAAAACACGAAAAAAAAAATACAGCCAGTGATGAATAAATGAATCTTTTAAGTGGACAAAAGCAGGGCAGTAGGGAAACACATGGATGTCTTGTTGCACCATAAACTGGTTTCAGCCCCCTAGTGAAGTTTATGCCACTGGCCGTTCTAAGGCAGCGCCCCGTAGTGTTTCTTTATTTGTTCGGTTTTTCTTCGTGTTTTGCTTTGTCTGTGTTTGTGTGTGCGCGTGCGAAGCCGTGTGTGTGAGTGTGTGTTAGTCGTGTGTACTTCCACGTGAGGTGAGTTGCTGTTTGATGGAATATTCAGCCTTGTTTGTTGCAGCTCAGATTATAATTTCGCCACGTCCTATGATACTGTGATAGAGCAGACGACGCCAAGCTACTTTGCAAATGTGTGGCTCTGAGGCTGTGTTTTAGTGTTCTGTGCTTCAAAGAAATCTACCCTTACCTATTATCTTTTGTTTTCCCTTTTAGTCAATGCGTTTAGAATTCACTTGAGACGCTCACTTTGAAGAAGACTGCTTATAACTAGACTTAAAAAAATAAAAGTGAACTCGAGATGTCAGATTTTGCAACCAAGTGTCTTACTACTAACCTGTGGATTCGTTTAATTTGAAAGTTTTCTTGTAACCTGAGATTGAGAAACGAAGGTGGAACTTGCAATGTCTGGGGTGTTACTGCTCGACAACGAATCCTCTCCAGTGACCGTCACAAAACCTTAACGCAAATTGTATACAGCTTGTGATGCGATGTAACAATGCAAAGAAAATATTTTTTCGGTTTGACTACCTTTTGAACTGATTACTTCCCATCATTGAGACATTGTATAGAGCTTTTAAAACATATATAATTGATACTAGTATTTTTATCAACTGTATTGCTATGCCTCTATACTGTATGTAAAATAACTTTGGCTTAACCTGTAAACGAGTTGTGTAAATTTAACTGAAATAGTATTAACAATTATCATTATCATTATTATTATTATTATTATTATTATTATTATTATTATTGTTGTTGTTGTTATTATCATCATCATAATACCAGATTTATATAACAATGTAATTATACTCAAAGTAAAAAGGCATGATGATTTGTTGACAATAGAATAGACCTACAGAAAGTTAGATAAAATAAACTGGGATAAAATCACGCACTCCTGTATCTAATGATGTACTCTTAATTAGTACATTGTATGGATTCAATGCCGTAGATTATATGAGGCAGACAATAGATGTACAGTCGTTCTCAGCTTGTTATAATTTGTCAGTCTGAAACATTAATGATAGTTATTTGATTCTTTCATAGAAGTACATCAGATATTTATTGCCTCAACCTTCTAATGTTGGTTTTTGTATAGTAGCAGATACGAGCTTTAAATATAAAGCATAGTAAAACATGCGTTCATATAAGTTCTTACCCTCAACTCAAAAACAAAATATAATCAAAAGCATTATGCAGTAAATAATTTGTCTTGAATTTATCTGGTAAATGGTTTGCCACATTTTATATTTTTTATCTTGGATACCTGACATGTCGATAATAAAATTAAATCTTAATATAGTGATTTAGTTACGAAGAGCATTTAATAAAAATATATATATATATTTTTTTTGTTGTTTAATGTTACACCGACACAAATATAGGTCATATGGAGATTTTCCAAATATTCTTTGTCGAGGGTTTTCACCATGGG
Organism: Mercenaria mercenaria; assembly: GCF_021730395.1. Classification (NCBI taxonomy): domain Eukaryota; kingdom Metazoa; phylum Mollusca; class Bivalvia; order Venerida; family Veneridae; genus Mercenaria; species Mercenaria mercenaria. The sequence continues at coordinate 67,753,093 of NC_069374.1, forward strand.
TTGGAACCTTGTAAGAACCACTGATTTTTCGATGGCTTCATGAGGCTCGATGAGAGGCGAGTGATTTGAAGTCCTCGACATTATCCACTCAGCAACTGAGGTCCCTTGAAATAAAAATGAATATAATACTGATATGTTTGTTCAAAAGTAGTTCTGTATTGATGAATACAGACATTTTAATATGCCTTTTTGCTTGAACAAAATCATTTTAATGCTCTTTTTTAACTGTAAAGAGATTTGACAGATTTTTTCCCGAAATTATCGATCTGCGCGTAGTAGGTCAAAACAATGAAATCTGTAACTTTTTACATTTTTTTACATTTTCTGATTAAGATAAAAAAAGTTTGCAATCCTTTTTACACAGCTGCAAAATGTAAACTGTTGCATCAAACATAAACGGTTAGCCGAGGAAGGACATGCCAAAAACGTTCAACGACAGTGCAAGCTCTCCAGAACACGTTTTCTCCCGTATTGTACATACACAGAATCGGCAATAAACAAAGATTTTATGCAATAACGAATATAAAAATTCAGTCGTTCACGTGTAACACAAATAGTTTAACATCAGTATCTGGTTCTGCGCGCACACCTGCTAATTATCTAGTTACAATTTTACCCAGTGTGAAAACATGGGTTTGTGATTCTGTAAGGAAAGATATACGCCTAGTCAGATAATGCAATGATTGGTTTGTTGTGGCAGCAGGTATTAGGCTATACGTATCCAGGTGCCATTAATGAAATAATAATTTTGAACATACGGCTAAGAATTCTATAAGCTAACACCACATTTCTTTAATGTGCCATTGAACCGTATGCATGATTTTTTAAATAAATTTTCGAACATGCAAACGAATCTACATATTGGTAAAAAAAACTTCATTACGCACTTCTTCCCAGTGTTTTTCGGTTGAACAGTGATAGACAAAATATATTAGTATAAACTTTTTTTCCACTTTTTTGATTGACCAATGTTGTTAAAGTTTTCTCAGGAACTTTGAAAGCACAGTAGCAACTACATACCATAAAAGAGTAATACTCGCCGATGATTATTTGATGTCATGTAAGTTTATAACAACGATTTTGAAAAATTCTAAATATTTGCCGGAATAACCAGTTGCAGAAAATACGTTTGCAAATATTGACAATGGTTTGTTCAGAACATTCATCTTAAAAGGATATTCTAGCATAAAACTGCTGTTCTTGTCACTTTTCGGGGGTGTTTTAACAGGAGAGAAAACGCGTGTTAACAGAGAGATTCTCGCGCTCGCGTGCCAAAGCGTAAACGTCATTCAGCCCCATAACGGATTATTCCAAACGAAATGACGTCAACGTAAAAGAACAACTGAGACATTCCCGCGCATTTCGTGGAAATTTAATGACATTGAGTGACATTGTATTCATTTATCAGTTTTTACGCGTTTTATGCTAGAATAGCGTTAGCGCATGTTCATTTCGTGTTATAACATCTGCAGAATCCCTAGGGATACGTTGGTACCCTCGCCCTAACGGACTCGGACACCAACCAATCCCTCGGGATTCTGCAGATGTTATAACACGAAAAAACATGCGTTATCCCTACATTTGAATTGAAGAGTCAGTAAAAAAGCTTAAACATTTATTATATATGTTTTTGCACTTGTTTATCAGTTTGGCGTTTTAAGAAATTTTGTTTTCTTTTGATAGGTTTTCATGAACAGCTCAATACATTTATTCATGTCCAATGCCACTGTTTTCTAAGTGAAACAAAAAGAAAGAAAATATTTTCTTGATGCATCGAGCATTGGAAACACAATTGCACAAACTGGTATGGTCGGTAAAAGAAAATAGCCATCAGCAAAATATGAATGTTACGAAAAAATATAAATAGGTATAATATCAATGTGAAATACAACAGACGTAATAATTATGCTGTTATGACAAAGGGAAGTGAAAAAAATGTAGAACGCTTTTGAACGGTCAGTATACAGTGTTTAACCAGTGTCACACAGTACTCTATTGTAGTGTTTATAAAACAATGCACCGTTTAAGGTTAGCTTGAGTCAAAATCAGTCCTGATCGTGTTGAGGAAGGCTAGATATATTTTAGTCTTTGGCTTTAATCACGGTTCTAGTTAATAAGTCTGATTAACAAACATTAACGCTGTATGTACTCATACATATGTGCAGTTTCCGGCAGGTGTTGTTGAATTCAATTCAATAAATCAAAATACCTGGAGATTATATGTAAAACCATACAGCGTACACTATGTAGACTTATTGAACCTTAGCTGTCATAATTGCTTCTAAAGAGTAAATAAATATTATAAAAAACAGAGCACCAGCATTACACTTAATCATCCGTTTCATAGTATATTAAAAAAACGTACTGTGGCAAAACAAATGATTTATCGTAGTACTTCATGTTGAGTTTGACGTACTTCCATGACATCTTCTATAGGGTTCGTTGTTCAACACAACTGTACAGTAGAAGCGACTTAATAATTTATAGTTCCTATGTTTTGACTAATCTTAAATCTTTTCATTATAGTTTAAAAAGTGGATAAATGACATACAAGTTCAAATAAATCGTACCTTTAGAGTTATAATTGGTGGCACTAGAAGGCTATCTACTGGATATAGTATGATATCTAAACCGCTGCGAAAAAAACAACAAAAATATATATCTGTTCTTGATAATATATAAATTGTTTAAGTGCTTCATATTACGTAGTATATAAACTATAAGAAAACATGTTTTCCCGAGACATTTTAATTTCGTGAGGACACGTTTCATATATATGTCTTTTCTGGATACTATTTTTCTTTAATTCAAAATGCAAAACTATCGATTTCTTGAATTGCTATCATGCAATACAGACCGAATATGTTTTGTAAATGCATTTATTCCTCGCAACGTGGTGATAACTAGTGCGGCATCTAGGTCGTTTGAAATTGTTAAGACGAAATTATTGACTTTAAGTCTAGACAACTGAGTGATTGCAACACCATTGCAGAAACAATCTTATGGTGATAATGTTATTATTTTCACACACACATATTGAAATAATCTTAAGACAAAAAAAAACCGAAAGAATAACTATTTTTTCCTGTTGATATGTTTGTCTTAAGTAAACTATAAAAAAATCAGACTTTGTGTGCTCTTTGGTGCAAATACTTTAATAATAATGCGTTTGGGTCACTTTAAGTCGAAGCATGATTAAAGTCTTACTACATGGTACTGGACCTGTGACAAACTAATGAACAGAAGAGATGAATTTTATGACAATAATGATTGATTACACACCAAGTATGTAATAAATGAAACGTAATGCATTATATGGATGACTTTAACCTTTGTGTTTAGAGGCTGATATTGACACTCGTTAACAATGCAGTTCCTTTTGGGATTGAAGGCATGGTGTCATAATGCAATGTGTTAAACGAAGCAAAGTACCTCAAGAAAGCTCTTATGCAAAAGCATGTAGGTGATCGCGATGTACATCAAAACTTGTTCGAATATGAATTAAATGCAGCTTGATATGAAATTGCGGGACTTCATTCGACTACATCGCGGAAGCATAATTTAGAATTTTTGAATTGCATATAACCTTTTATTCTCCCTAAAAACAGCCTTTGCAGAAATCCATCATTTAAAACATACTTACATAGCTTGTTTGTGACTGGATAAGGGATACACGTTGTCCAGGAAATCCATAAAACCGTCGAGCTTCACCAACTCAATGATGAGAAGTTTTTAGACAATATAAATGAAGTATATAATTCGTCTGAATTCTGATAGTGAAAACATTTCTTTTACCGCAATAACACTTGACAATGTCATAATTATTACACGTCCTAATTCATGTGTATTTATAATTCATAAAGATCATTTAATAGATCACAACAAGGCAAAATGATAGCTAGACTCTTTTCGGTCTGCTTGCACATTATATTATAAACATTCGTTGAATGGGCTCCAAAAGGACCAGCAAATATAATAACACTGCGGCTAAGTACTTTATCGTGTCTACGATGCTCCCTTTTTCTTTGATGATTTGGCGACAATCAATTTTGCAAATTGAAAATTAGATAGAACAAAGTGCATTTGCCTCGTGCGCTTCTGTTTCTAATGCTCTAGTCTTAACTATTGCATTACATGTAAGGAATCAAGTTTATGTTATATATGTACATGTTATACATATAAGCGTTTGTGTGAGTCAAACCATTTGAGGTATTGAATTGATGCTTTTATGCTTGACGGTAGAACATATATGCCTACCAAGTAAATGGCTTTATCATGTACATTAGGCGATGCTTAAAAGTGACTTTAAATGCGATTTTTTTATCTTTGAAGATAAACAAAATTTTGATAATGATTTAGTTAAAGGCCAATAACGTTAGAATGTAGCTAATGTCCAGCACAGAAGTATACCGTAGCGGTAATTGTTGAAGTGTAAAATGTTTGCTTCATTATCAGTCATTAAAATGCAGATATCATGCGAGATAATGACAACAAAAAAGTACATAAATTGCGGTTTATGGTATAGTACATTGTCCTTAAATGCAACCATATTTAGAGAGTTATTTAGATAGTTGAAGTGTAGTCAATGGGTCAAAACGTTTGCCGATCAACAAATGTGAACGACATCATTATTCTGTAATATTCCGTATAACGGGAAGTCACATTCTTATGTAACTAGTACTGATGTTTATAAAGTTAATTTATTCGCCATGCAACGTATTTGTTCTCTTTGTACCAAGGTCTGGTAAAAGACAGCGAACACAGAATTTAGTAAAAATTAATTTATGCACATATGCTTTACGTCTACTTATTGGAATTTTGTACACGTTTCTATATTATTTTTTGCTTTTGAAGGGGCATACGCTGTAAATGAGATATGAAACCAAAATTTGTAGTCCTGTTTGGCGCCATATAACTTATACTGTGTTGGTGCGCCGTAAAACCCAAATAAATAAATTAATAAATTTGAAGGGGCATAGTTCTAAATTGCTGTAAGGTAACAATTAACAGTGAACACACAGTGATTCAGTGTATTCTAGGCCTATCATTAAATAACCCCAAGCAATCTGTATAACATGGTGAACACTGAATAGAAGTAATTCATCATTGCTTTGTAATACACTCGTCAGCTATCACTTGTTTGATATTTGTCATTTTTTCTACTTTTAATCTTATTGAACCTTTAATTGTGTTTTAATGTTGCTCTGTTATTGCCGAAGGAATTGATTAATGCGTACACGGTTCGTTTTGTTCTTTTTTATATGTTTGACGATGATATTCTTTTAGGAACTGTTCACGTGTTAAACAATCATTTGTCACTTTCAGCATGATTTGAATACTCCAAATTCAACGCAAATTATATTTTCATTGACAAATATTTTTCATAAATCAAGTGCTGAAGAAGACTTATTGCTGACAAATTGTTTCATAGGTTAATTCATAGAGAATTGATTGAAAATCGAACTTTTGTACAAACAATTTTAAGAGTGGCGTATCCGTCAGACAAAATGTAAAATCTGGTGATAACATTGTCAGGAGAAATATCTTTTGATCTTGTAAAACAAAAACATTTTCATTTCAGGTTTAAGTTTTCCCTCATTTATGTTTGAACCAAATTTTAGCAGAGTTACGTCATGCGAAACGCACAACGTCACGTTAACGTATAATTACACACATAATGGTTATAATACCTCCTACCCAAAATTATCAAAATAAATGAAAAATAAAGGTGATTATTGATGTATAACATTAAGACCAAGTTAAACACTGAAATCAAGATTTTTGTACGATTATTTTAAGCATGTTTTGTAAGACCTTCTGATTTTCTTATCTTTGTTTTTTTTCCCTTACAAAACCTTGTTGAAACATATGTAATCCTCATTGAATAATTGAGGTAAAGAACCTAGCAGTATGTAAAGCAGGTTTCAAATACATACAAAATTTATGGCTTCAGAAAACGTTCAAAATGTAATAAAATAAATTCAGACCCAGAAGTGGCAGATACAATTTAAAGCTAAAATGTAAAAGAAAATTGAGTGCATCGTCAAGCACATTGCATAAAACATAAACAGCTCTACAAAATTTACGGATATAAAAAAATCTTTAACAAACTGAACTATCAACAAGTATTCATTAATAGAGATAGCTTTCTATTGCTTTGAACAGGTGTCATGCGTGTGCATGGATAGAATTTGGTGTAATTATGGTAACATAAACCACTGAACAAAAAAAAAATATTTTAAAAGTTTTGTGACGGAAGGAAGATGATTATACTAAGGTGCATAATGCTGGGGTCTTCCTCCACCATCAAAACATACACTAGTTGTAATAAATATAAAATATAGAGATAAAATCTATAGGTACAGAAATCTTATAGATGTCACATAATTCGACATTCATTATATACTCGTAAGTATTCATTTTACGGACGGGTTGAAGTATTGTGCTTTTTGCTTCGAGGCTTTGTATTTCTTAGTAACAATTCTTACCCTTATCCCGGAGTGTACAGTAATAATTTAATAGAATGTGAGAAATACATGTAGTGACGTTTTACAACAAAAGCGTTAAGTATAGCTGCCCCAAACAGGCAAACCGTGGCTTTTAGGTTATGGACGCCAGGTAAAGCTTGAAGTATAGCTGCCACAAACAGGCAAACCGTGGCCCCTAGATTATGGACGCCAGGTAAAGCTTTAAGTATAGCTGCCCCAAACAGGCAAACCGTGGCCTCTAGGTTAAGGACGCCAGGTAAAGCTTGAAGTATAGCTGCCCCAACAGGTAAACCGTGGCCTCTAGGTTATGGACGCCAGGTAAAGCTTAAAGTATAGCTGCCCCAACGGGTAAACCGTGAACCCTAGATTATGGACGCCAGGTAAAGCTTTATATAGAGCTATCTCTGCAGGTTGAATAGATCCACCGTGACCGCTGCTAGCTTTTGTTCTCCAAGTTAGCTGAAATTAGAACTATCTCAGCAGGTTCATCGTGAGGAAAAGGCTGTTATTACCAAGTAAAGCGTTAAATTACCAAGGGCAAAGTCCTTATCTTTATCGAAGTTATGGATGCCTAATCTGTCATACTGCTAGATATAAGAGCTATTGTTTTACATATTCGCACTTCTGAACAGTGTACCAGTTTAGCCATCTGAGTCATTTCTAAATAATAAACAAGAGTCTTACATACACATATTGTCTTTTTGTAAAGTTATAGAAAGCCAACAGGTTTGTGTGGGGTAGGGGACCAGCAACGTCTACCATGCACCAACCCGGTCCCCCTCTCACACCTAGACTTTTTTCATAGGTACCATTGTTTGGTAGGACCAACCCTTTCAAAGTAGAACATGTTCCCATGAAAACAAGTGTTGGTCCTGCCAAACAATGTGGTACCTTTGAAAAAAGTCTAGGTGTGTGTGTGTATGGGGGGGAGGGGCGGAGATGGATGTGCATGGAAGACGTTTCTGGCCCCTGTACTACAACATGGCCCTCTATGTTTCTGCCAAACACGATATTTTACCTTGTGAATTACAACAGTTATTTCAATATAGCTTGAACATAATATTCTTTGGTATATGAAATGAATTATTGTGTGAATTGTAATATGTTACATGAATTAAACTGTTAGTACAGCGTTTCTAGTTTTTGGTTAAATACCTCAAAAGGCACCTCGTTTATAATCCATGGCTACGTTAAGACACAACAACCACTTTATTCTTTAAAAAAAAGCATACTTTATCATTTGAAATCCGGTATCATTAAATCAACATGTAATTCCAAAAACAGAATCGGAACGTCTATTTTCTTAGAAGCGCTGTAATCGATCAGACTCATTCAGACGCACAAATACTACGCCATGTAGGGAGTTAGCCGTCATCTCAGAACTGTCTTCTGTGCCACTGGTAAACGGTTAATTAAATATGACAAAAACTTTCTCAGAATTTATGACCAATTACGAATAATGTGTTTTATAGCACTAATTAAAATTCTCATTGCTGCAACGACGTTAGACAATTATTGTATTATACTGTTAATTAGCATTGATCCAACTGAATGATGTTACTGTAATGACATAACTGTACTTGTTATAATAATGATTTCACTTACTCAATTTCTATCTAAACGGATATTCAGGCAGTTTTGAAAGAAAATGCTTCTGTGTTGTTATATTTACTGGTCCTTTTGGATCATGGAGTCCATTCAAAACACGTGCAATAGAATTCCGCCGCTTAAGCCGGTACTAGGTGCCGTGAGAGGTGTTGCATTTTCCATTACCTCTCATGAACAGACTCAATCAAACCGAGTCTGCTATTATTTTGCTTGGTTGCATTCTATGCTTCCAAAGGATCTTTTTACAGACTTCATTTATGATTTATATGCTGTATTTAATTATTAAGGGAAACAGGAAAAGTGTACACATGTGACGTATTATCCTATCACTGAGTTGATCATCAAGCGCTAATAATTCTAATTTGATAGTTTAATAATATATAGCAATGTTGAGTTTTTCAGGTGTTATCTGGCATACGCAGGTTAGGTTTGAAAAGCATAAGAAAATTGTTCTCATACACCGGCTTTAACCCTACTTGATGTGACAGCTAAGATTTCAACCTCAAAAATAATGGATTTCGAGAATGTGTTGTTCACTTCAAGGTTTTAATTTGTATACATTATGAATTAAAGTATTAACACTGATTCTGTGACTGACGTGTTACAATTTCGGATCTAAGAAGGAAATAAAGAAGAAAAAAATAATAGGCTTTTACATGAGTTTTATTACATCGGAGCTTCTTTTTCACAAGCATCCTCTTATTTTATTAAAACGACGCCCTGTTCTCGACAGGAAGCTTCCTACAAACCACGTATGCAGTATAAAATTTGAATGAAAAATACCCGAGCTACATTGGTTGTCCTTGAATGGTTGACGAATAGATTACAACACTAGTCATACTAGCCTAGTGCCTTTTTGAACTATTGCTCATATTTAAATGATACATAAGATATTAATTGGAATATGTTATATCGAGTCAATGTATTTGTGATTTGCCTGATCATTTTTTTTTTAATTGCTTCAATCAAGATTTTTTCATTAACCAAATATTAAAACGTATATAGCGTAGAATGCATTTTGAAATCAACTGAGCAATTGTGAATCGGAAGTTGTTGTCGTTAATCTGTACATCTGTGTGTACGTATGGCACATTACCCATGGACAGTACATGACCAGTAAAGTCTTAAGGTTAGCTGGTCAAAGTTCAGGGTCATAGTGATCGATTTTACTCAATATCTTGAGTTTGCCTTAAAGACCCACCACAACTTACTGACCTACTTTTCCCTCCCACATGAACTTCGAGAAAATCATTCTGATAATACTGCTATATTACAGCTATAATACAAGATGACGTGTGGACAATTTAGGCCTTCCATGATTTAATGAGTTTTCACAACCTCATTTCCAAACTTTTTCAGTCAATCTCTTGTCAGTATAATTTTAAAGTACAATCTTCCCCTATCGAAACAAAGTGTTGTCTAAACTCAACTTAATGTATCAAATACTGTGCATACTGCTACATTCATTCAATAAAATGTTTTGTCTTGGTCGAATATATTTCACTGTCAGTTTTTAATTAGATACTTATAACACTCAAAGTTTTTCATGCAAATAAGGTATAATTACCATCATGGATATACAAAAGAATACAGTTGTTATATGGCACGTCCTTCCAATTCAGTATGCACAGAGCATAATAGTGAACCTTCTAGGATTAAGTCGATTACATATATAAATTTCAAGTCAAAGCTGCAATGTTGCAAATTACATGACTTATTACATGAGGTTACAACTATTTTTATTTAAATTGTAGAAAAAATATTCTAGTTCTAGAACTGTTCTTATAAAGTAAGTTAAGAAATATTTTGTTTGTGTTGTACACTGCGTCTTGAATGCAGTTGGGAACATTTTGAATTGCGTAACAGTAGCACTTATTAACACAGTTTCGTTATCGTATACAGGCAAACCAAATGCTTATCTTATGCAAAGTTTAAGCTCTTTGTATGAAATTTTATAACCTTTCTTTACAGAAAGTGTTATCAGCCATAGAATGAAAAACAACAAGCGTAGTCGAGAATAAAATTGCATAATATATCAAGCATAGAAAAGCCTAAAAATAAATGATTTGCCACAAAATGCATAAACGTATAAACAAATGGCTGACATTACTTGTATATTATGTGTAAAAACCTTAATCAAACATTCGCTTTTTAAACTTTAACACTTTTACTTAAATGTTGTCGAAATTCAAAGATAGTGATACTAACTTTAACAAAATATTTCGCTACCTTGTCGAAAAGACATGTCCTCATTTCAGAAAATATTGCATCTTAATTTAATTAAAATTTTCTGCAACCGGAAATTGGATAACGAAATATGATGAATGTGCTCTTTTATTGAACTATTTGGCCTTTAATTAATCAATTTTGTGTCTCTCCTGGTGGTAATAGTACTTAAATGGGAGCAAAATAACGTTTTCTTATTAAATTTATATACTTACTCTCGGGTGAAACACAATATAGGGAACAGTAGTGTTGCACTTGGAGGTGAAAAAATAAGTTCTTAATTTTGGCAAAAAAAGTATTTTTCTATATAGTAGAGTGCTTGAAGTATATGCAACTTAAGTGGTTTGCTGGTACTTGTATCGGAAATGTAATTTATAAAGGCTGATAAAATGCATATTTTTGCTGGTTACGGACACTACAAGTGGTACATTTTGTAAAATAAAGCTTCAAATTTATGATAAACTTGAACTATATTTACTGTTTTGTAGGACAAACACATGGAAATATATAATGCAAGGCAAAAATAGGACTGGGAAAGGTATAGATACTGAAAAAAGAAACATATTGTTGGATATTACTTTGTTGCTAAAAAACATGTATATTTCAAATCATTTGACATCTTCAATTTCAGTTTTAATGATGAAAACTTAATGAAAAATCAACACAAATTCTGTCTTTGTTGAAACAAAATGACTTAGATTAAAAGGGAAAGTGAATAATTTTCAAAAAATCCTAAATATTGATGGATACCAGTAATTGGTTACGGACACTACAAAAAAGCCTCAAGAATGGTTTTGCATTAGATTATGTTAAAAACATTAAATCCACTCATGAATTATTTGGTATAATGTTAAAATGATATCTGAATGGAAAGTGTATTTAAATTTGATATTCTTCAAACAAAAATATACAACTTGCCAAATTAAAACCAATGAAAAAGAAAACAGAACAATAAAATCTGAAAACTGTTTTCATGAAATCTTGTAACTTAACAAGCAATATTAAGTTCTCTAAGTGATACATTATTATCAATACTTTGTATTCATATCACACAACTAACACTTACACTTTTTTACTCAAGAATGTCACTAACCAGAAAAAAGAAATTAAGTTTATGGTTATGGACACTACAATATGAATTATCTAATGAAGGTACACATATCTATAATCTTTTTGTAACTTTTTTTTTTCGAATTTTCAGATGTCTTGGTGTTGAAAATGTAGCCCTAACATTGTCTCTTATCTCCTATGACAGATCCTGTGTGCGGACACATAAATTTCTTTCCACTCTTTTTCCTTCATCATGTGATTTTGATATTAGTTCTGCTTTCTTAACTAATCTAGTTTTGAGTTACTCTTCTCTACTTCTTGTCGCTGTCTCATTCTACAATCCTTCTTTCTTTCTCTCTCATTTTTCTTTTAATTTTCACATTGGCCTGGATTGAGTTTCTGCCTTTCTTGCCATTTAACCACTTCTAACCTATTCAGCATTTTTGTGCCTTTTAAGTTTCAGCACTGCAGGTGCCTCATCAGATCAAAACTCTATATCTGAATCACAAATGCACAATGAAATCAGACATACTTCTACTTTATTATAAAGCAATTAAATTGCAATATAAAACTAGATATTATAACCATACGACACAGGTGTGCACACATACACATGCCATTGCCCATTCTCTAGAAAGCAAAAATGATCATAACTGCCGCCAGTAAAAATATACTCAGAGAAGATTCCTTCCCTTCATCTGCACATAAAGCTTGTTCATCTGTTAAAGTTTAAAGCAATTCAGGCTAAAAGTTTGGGAATCGTTGACAGGATTTTCCCCTATCATACTATATTCCATATAGCAAAAATTATCAAAGGGCCATAACTAAAGTAAAAACAGTCACAGAAAGAATTTCTCCCTTTACGGTCATCTGAACATCAAGCTTGTTCATCTGTGAAAGTCTGAAACAAATCAGGCTACTAGTGTTGGAGGAGTTGGACACATAAAAATGTTTCTCTATATTCCTTATGATTAAACAGAAATTATCAAAGGGCCATAACTGTAGTAAAAAGTCACAGAAAAAAATTGTCGCTTTATTGTAATATACACATCTTGAGCTTGTTCATCTGTGAAAAGTTTGAATCAAATCAGGCTAATAGTGTGGGAGGAGTTGGACACACAAGATTTTTCTAAATATATTCTATATTTCTATATAAAAATATCATAGTATCATAACTGTGGTTAAAATAGTCACTGAGAAATTCCTTCTTTTATGGTTATCTACACATCAAGGTTGTTCATCTATGAAAGTCTGAAGCAGAGCAATCTAATGGCGGGAGGAGTTGGACACACAAGACTTTGAACGCACTGACGGACGTACATACATAGAGCAGCAACACTATATGCCCATCACATAAATATAAAATCTCATCTAAATGAATATACATGTACCTGTCATCACATGGTTTGTACTGTGTACTTCTTGAAGAGATTTTGCTTTCATTTGCAAGTTTTTAGATATTACTTTTAATCATAAATACTTGTAAAGATTTATTCACTTGAACTGTAAGATGTATAATAATTTAAACAGAAATTTCAGTAATACAGGATGTTTTTTACATTGTTTTAATTTCTGTAGTGTCCGTAACCAGATAACACTGCCCCTCTGAAACATTTTGAAAAGAAACATTATTGTAAGCTACTTGAACTTGAATTATCTTAACAATGATGCCCTTGAAGAAATTTGTCTAAGTGAATAACTGTTAATTATCATTATCACATCTTTACATTTTTAATATAAATCTGTCCAATTTAGATGATAAACATGATTTTTATCACTTTTGAACTGTATCTATATTTTTATATCTGAAAATATTTGTCAACAAATACATATATTTGTTTTTTTCTCAATATTAATAAACTTTGAAATGATAATTTTTCATTTTTCTGTAAAAAGATGCAACTTTTAATTTTTTCAGCTCTGGTTACGGACACTACAGTTTCAAGTAGCATTATTAAATAGACAAAATTTACCTTTTGTAGTGAAATTGTTAATAGACTTTATTAAATTTGTCATCAGTGAACCTTCCAAATTGAAAAAAGGTAGTGATCCTTTATCTCTCATCGCTTCAATGTTTGCTATTACATCTTTCAATTTCATGTTGCAGCAACAGAAAATGATGCTGTATATAAAGATGCCGCAATAAGGGTTTTCCAATGTGGTTGCAACATCAACAAGTTGATGAAAAATAAAGTTGATTGATTAACTTGTGAAATCAGTTATTACTTTCATAAGAATAGCTATAAACAAAATTTTAAAAAATATTTATTTACACCACTGAAAGACAGGTTACGGACACTACAGGGTTTTTGTAGTGTCCGTAACCATATTAGTGGTGCTACAGCAAAAATGTAGTTAACAATAAAGGAAATAGCATAAAAATTTAATGTCAACAGTTAAATTTGATAAGAAAAAATCAATTAAGACTCTCATAATATCTTACAAATCTATAAAATACAATTGGTTACGGACTCTACATATTTTCATAAAAACCTGATTTTCAATTTTAAAAATTCATACAAATAAATTTCAGAAATACATGATTTTGATTTTTTTTCTTTAAGTACTATTACAACAGAGAAATGATTCTGGACCAAAATATTAAAGAAAAAATAATGTTAACATTGCAATTAATCATTATAACAAAAAGAAGGAATTTCAGTAAAAAATAGCATAACATCATACCCATTTCACATTTTTCTCGACAGCTTCAACATTTTTCATCCGATCATGATAAATCAAACACCAAAATAATCCTTAAAAAATTGTCTTTATGCTGATAACACACATTTACATAGAAATTTATAATATCATACCATTATTTTATTTGAAAAATATGGAAAATTCTAAGTGCAACAACATAACGCTTTAAAAATGACTTTTTCTAGATGCGTTTTTTGCCACTGCTTGAAAACTATTTGAGCTAGATCAATAAAATTTGGCACAGAACTTCTTCATATTTAGTGTTATAAAGTGTAAATGTTAAATTGCACTAAAGGGTTAGGAAATTTTTGAAAACCATGTATAACAATGCGATATTCTAAATGCTCCCTATATTGTGTTTCACCCGTCTATAAAATACAGAGCAGGTTTGCCAGACAATGCTGGCCTACTTTATTATTTTGAATGACATGAATGATCCTTTGGTGACACACTGCGGCCAACGTTTGTCAAAAACATCGCCGCCAAAGCTAAAATAGACAATTTTAATCAACACTTGTATCTATGTATCTAAAACAGTTGATCTAATGTTGCATTAATTTCACAGAAATGTCAGTTAAAGTATTTTTGTTTAATTGTCATCCTTTAAAAAATTAACCGGAAACCAATATAAAAGTTCGAAGTTCATTCTTTTAAAAAAAATCTTCTTCGATCTGGTCAGTGTCATTCAGTGTCAGTTTCTTTGAGAATTTCGATTTTCAAGCTAGGTCCACATTTAATGACAGCCCTGTTATAATTTGATTTTAAAGTATGTACGTAGATATTCAAATCTTGAAACAGACCAAATCGAAATTCGGCCTTTGAAAAAACTTTATTAAAATTTGACAATTTAGATTTTGTAATTCGGCAAGTGATGGAGTTCAATTTCAATCCTTCAATTCCCAACAAAGTCAGCTAGAAAATGGATTTCGACCTTCAGTGTCAGTATCACTCCTAACAATTTGGTTAGCTTCCCACTTATTTTTATGTTTGCATACTATTTGTCCATCAGTCACAAAAAGTGGATTCTGCCATAGCCTTAAAATGTTTTCGTTTTCACGAAACCTTGTAGATATGGAAAATTTAATAAATAACTGGTCCATGTTTAGAGAGCTAATAGTCTTAACTTTCGACCGACGAGCGTTCAATAAGCGTTTTGTTTTTTACTTGAAATGATAAGAGTTGTTTCTGAATCGACTTTTTATTCTAGTCCGGCTAACGTGCATTATACATTAGACCTGGACAAGCGATTTATTTAAGGATACATGTAAATAACTAACAGTACCCTGCCTTGAACATCTCTACAAAACTAAAGACTAAATAATAAGACTCCGTTAGATGAAAATGGTAATAAAACACTTCCCTTTTTGTAAATTAGTTAGGGGGGGGGGGGGGGGGGGCAGCGGGGGCCAGGCACCCCCAAAGCTAGGAGAGTGGGGGCCAAACTATAGATTGGCCCCCCCCCCCCCCTACCCAATATTTTGGAAAAGATATATAACTTGCAGTCTAATGTAACATTTACTTAGCATCATATAATTCTTTTCAACCTGATTTCTGATTTGCGTTTGGCCTTCTCTTGTATTCTGACTTGTCTCTTTCCGTAGTGTGAGTACTGAAATCTGTACGCGCCACGCCAAGGATTATTTTATTACATTTTATAAAAATAATAAATCATTGAGCGCAATCACTACAGTTCCGGTTTGAGCGTCTGCAAAATCTGTGTAACTATTAAGCCTGTTTACGCATGTTTACAAACGTTATGTATTTTTTTTGTTTTTCATTGTCCATTAAAGGGAAATGATATTTCCACAACTTTATATCACAATTAGACAAATGCAGCGCTAATTGATTGTATGTCCAGGGCTTCAACAGAAGAATGTAAAAAAAATGACACACTTAATTAGAACAATAGATCTACATAATGACTGATTAAGACAGTTCGGTGCCTAGTCGTATGTGTATCATCAGAATAACTCAATGATTGCCAAAATATAGAGGCTTGAGGGGGCCTATGGCCCATTTGGCCCCTGTACAAGACTTTGAGGCTTTTTCATGAATAATGCACCGAGGATACCTTGACGCACTCCCCACGCCCTACCACCACCATCGCCGGTCGAAAAGGTTTGCCCCCCACCCCCCCACCCCCAAAGTTAAACTCGCTCCTACGCCCATATCTTAGACCTTTCATCAGCCCATTTAACTTCTTAATGAGAAAGGTATTCAGACAAGCAATGCATTATTTTTTTCTTAGAAAAAAAATATCACCATTGGAATTTTCTGTGATGTTTTGGAGTGTACTTCCTGAAATAAGAAACCATAACCATAAGTACTTAAAAGAAGATGAACAAATCTTGTATGTTTGAACATAGGAATGAGAGTAGAAATGATATGCAACTGACTAGGTGAAGCAGTGCTAACTGGTGATTTAAAATTTCATCTAAAGTGAGGTTTAGGTTGTCCCTACAAGGTTGACAATTGACGGTAATATTTGTTTGTGAATCTTGTCGTATTGAAATTAGTTTCATGGTAACTTCAATAAATATTTTGTGTCAAAATAAAAATTAGAAGCTAAATATGCATTATTGAAAATTACAGTGCATGATTATCTATCACGGACAATGAAACAAATTGTGTAATCAGCGAATGAAAACTAATACTAATCATATAGAAAACACAGGCTATTTGAGATGTCTTGTGGATCAGATAACGCAGCTGGAGCCTATTTCAAACCTTGAGATTTTAGACAATTTTACTTACAATTTGTAGAAATTCTGAGATAGTTATTTCGAGCTTAACAAGAGATTTCGCTAAGATGTTGAAAAGGCATGAGACAATTTAAGAAAATATTGTATCCATCTTAATTAAACTGTCTGTGACCGGAAATTGGATGATGATATATATTGAGCATATTTCGTTAAATCATGTTAACATTCATCATGCTGCATCTCTCCGGGAGGTAGATGTACTTTATAAACTGTTTTTATATGAACTGTTTAATTACGCCGGCTTTTATGAACTCTAAATCTTATAAATTGAGCTGAACTAATCATACACCGTCCGTCATCCGTCCGACTGTCAGCGTTAAATTTTCTTTGAAATATAACTCTTCTGAAACCAATAGGCAACAAAACAAAAACGTGGCCGTCAGGGTGTGCGAATTATTTCCAAGCTCCAGGGTGACAAGTGTGAATTTTTTTCTCGCGGACACGACCTATTTAATACAGATTACTTGATCTCAACAGACTTTGTAAGTCTAGTATCATTTTGTCTTAGGTAAGGCGCCCCCAGAAAGCAAACCCTCTCGAAGCGAGAATTCCATTCTTGGATCATCTGGTAAAGGACTCTGCTGCAATTATGCACCATATTTACACACCATCAGGCAGATGTACATTCACGTCGAACAATTTATGTCGTTAAAATATCAACGAAATTTCCTACGTCAAAGAGTAGAAATTGTATTGAATTGCTCTCATCCGCTGTATTCTTTCTTTGGCGTGTCTCGGGAAAAATCTAAGTGACGGCATTAAAACACTTTCATTATCCTGACACATCCTAACGCGTCAGTATTGTCTTTAATTAGTAGTAGCCTATTTACACTTTGCGTAAAGAAATCTATTCAGGCATTTAAAACAATCTTCTCTTAGACAGATGTATTACTTCCATTAGATGACAGCTGAAATGCCTAGATGCATTCTGCCCTACAACACTAGCAATGTATGTTGCTTTTGGTAACATAATTATTGGAAATAATGTTATGCGTCTAACACTTCTTTAAGGGTAACGTATCTTCCTACGTGGGAACTGTTCTGAACATTTCCAGAAGGCACTGTTTTGTAATTACTTATAGTATATCATTAGGAAAAAAACAGAAGTTTAATTCATAGAAACAATTGGAAATAATCCTGACTGTATAACTGACAATACGAATGACAGCAACGAACATATTAACAGTGGTAACTATGGTTACCACATACGAAACAAAGTATATTTCCTATCATAATTAGGTGACCTAGGCTATGTTATTATTGTGACAGTCGTCCGTCGTTAACATATTTACTATTAATACTCACAGTTTTGACACAATGAAACTTAGTCAAATTGTTTGCTTTAATAAAATCAGTTTGAAACTGGAAAACGAATTCGCATAGTGAAAGCATAAAAACACTTTTAACACTCAAAAAAAGCCGTATTTTCTACCTGATCTTTAGTAAACCTGGTCAAAATGTTAGTCTTAATGAAATGTAGGCCAAGTTTTAAACCGGGTCATCTCGGATAGAAAAAAAAAGTTCACTAGGTTGAATATTAGAAAACCCTTGTTCACACTTTGCAGGTCATACTTACTACTTGATCCATATGAAAATGGTCAGAATGATTGACTTTTTGGAAACAAGGTAATCTAAGTTATAAACTAGGACACGAGGTTAAATTATAAAAGAAGCTTTCATAATAGTCAAGTGGTCATATTTTCCACTTGTTTTGTATATTACCTGGTCATAATGTTTGTTATAAAATCTAGTTCAAATCTGAGACAGAGTCGTCTGGGATCAATAACACGGATACTATGCCAATTCCAATTTAAAATAAAACATATTTCCTGCATGAAACATATTAGTCTTTACAAAATCTATTTCTAGTCTGAAAAGGGACCATCCTGAGTCAAAATGTATGTCACCGTGTTGTTTTTAACTCATTAAAGAGCGAATGGTCTATCACCTACCTGAATGATACAATATATGGTCGGTTATTCGTTCGTTCGTTATTTATGATATTTAGTTTCATTTTGAAAAAAAAGAGTCATATAAAGTCTAAAGGACCTTAATGAAACAAATTATCTGGAAGTCTTTCTTCAGTATTAAAGTTAATTTTTCACACAGGAAATATTGCCAAATGTTGTCCATTCTCCTTTAAGATAATTGAAACCAAAAAAGCATCTTATCGAAAGGGGGGGTCGCAGTTAGGTGTCTGCGCAAAATGTTTTTTGATTTTCTTTATATTTTATGACAATACACCTACATGTATTAAGTTTCATTCACAAGTGTTACTGTTATCAGTTTTGACTTACTTTTATAGAAATTCACATTTAAAGTGGGTGGGGTAATTTGACATGTAACCAGCCAGGAACACAATCTCCGCCGCGTTTTTAAAAATGGTTCAAACTTTTTACCTGGAACTTTCGTGATAAAATAACTATGCAATGGACATTTACACAACATGTTGCGTTTTAAATTGTCTTGAATACTTTTTTCAACACAGAGCCACAAAGTGGCCTAATCAAATTTACTGATTTTCAATGGACGAACTTCACCAAAAATCTAAAACATTTTTTATTAGTTGAGATATTTAGGTGTTATTTTCAGCAGATATTGTAAGCTAAATAAACATTAAAATGACAATATATCAGTACACTCTGATTAATATTGGAAGAGTGGTACACTCTCAAACTAGGGAAAAGTGGGTGGGGTAAATAAACATGCGAAGCTAAACATTCGAAGCAACTCAACTATAGGAATAATAATTTTGCAGTTCAAGAAATGGCCTCAGATTATCTACTACTAATCTTAATTATGCCTCTATGAGTGGTAGGGGCATATAGATTTGGTCTTGTCCGTGCATGTGAGCGTCCGTCCGTCGCACGAAGTTCTTGACGCATCTAGCTCAAAAAGTATTTGATATAAATTGATGAAAAATGCATGAGTCTTTATCGTGATATGTACTTGCGTACCTTCTATTTTTTGTCTGGCTCCGCCCCTTATTTCCAGAGTTATGGCCCCTGACATAGTCCAAAACACATATTTTCACCTTGTGACACGCCTAGCTCAGAAAGTATTGATATAGAATGTGTCTGTAGACACAGGTGTGCCCCACTGGTACATTTGTCAAAAATAAGGGCAATAATTCAATGATTCATGTTTGCAGTTTTAAGGGGATATAGCCTCAACAAACATTTTATACAAAGGATTCATCATTCTAGGCCATATACCTCTTGAACTATGAGCATCACAAACAAAACATCCACTATTTTGGCTATTTTAAGGGCAATAACTCTGTAATAAGCGCTAAGGTTCTCAAGAAGAATGCCAAGTGTGCAAGGTCACATCATAATCAAGACTCATGCAGTGCTTCATGAATTTACATCAAACTTTCTGAGCTAGGCACGTCATTAGGTAAAAATGTGCATTTTGAACCATTTCAGGGGCCATAACTCTGGAAATAGGAGCCAGACGACAAATAGGAGGTTCACAAGTTCATATCATGATAAAGACTCATGCATGGTTTCATCAATTTATATGTAATACTTTCTGAGCTAGGCGCACAACAAGGTGAAAATGTGCATTTTTGACTATTTCAGGGGCCATAACTCTAGAAATAGGGGGCAGAGTCAGGCGAAAAATAGGAGATGCTCAAGTTCATATCACAATAATGATTCATGCAAGGTTTCATCAATTTATATGAAATACTTTTGCGCTATCCACATCACAACGTGAAAATGTGCATTTTTGACTATTTCAGGGGCCAAAACTCTGGAAAAAAGGTGTAGAGACCGTAGAAAAATAAAAGGTGCGCAAGTTCATATCATGGTTAAGATTCAAGCAAGGTTTCATTAATCTATATCAAATACTTTCTGAGCTAGGCGTGTCACAATGTGAAAATATGTGTTTTGGACTATGTCAGGGGCCATAATTCTGAAAAGAAGGGGCGGAGCCAGACAAAAAATAAAAGGTACGCAAGTACATATCACGATAAAAACTCATGCAATTTTTCATCAATTTATATCAAATACTTTTTGAGCTAGGTGCGTCAAGAACTTCGTGCGACGGACGGACGCTCAGACACACGGATGCACGGACAAGACCAAATCTATATGCCCCCACCACTCATACGGGCATAATTAAGATAGTAGTAGATAATCTGAGGCCATTTCTTGAACTGCAAAATTATTATTCCTATAGTTGTGTTGCTTCGAATGTTTAGCTTCGCATGTTTATTTACCCCACCCACTATTCCCTAGTTTGAGAGTGTACCACTCTTCCAATATTAATCAGAGTGTACTGATATATTGTCATTTTAATGTTTATTTAGCTTACAATATCTGCTGAAAATAACACCTAAATATCTCAACTAATAAAAAATGTTTTAGATTTTTGGTGAAGTTCGTCCATTGAAAATCAGTAAATTTGATTAGGCCACTTTGTGGCTCTGTGTTGAAAAAAGTATTCAAGACAATTTAAAACGCAACATGTTGTGTAAATGTCCATTGCATAGTTATTTTATTACGAAAGTTCCAGGTAAAAAGTTTGAACCATTTTTAAAAACGCGGCGGAGATTGTGTTCCTGGCTGGTTACATGTCAAATTACCCCACCCACTTTAAATGTGAATTTCTATAAAAGTAAGTCAAAACTGATAACAGTAACACTTGTGAATGAAACTTAATACATGTAGGTATATTGTCATAAAATATAGAGAAAATCAAAAAACATTTTGCGCAGACACCTAATTGCGACCCCCCCCTTTAGTGAATATTATAAGAAGGTAAGATTTCCCGGAAGCACAGAGCACAACATGCACATCAAGAGCCATAGATTGTACATCTCAAATTAGGGCTGTCACAAAAAAGAAACTGTGGAAAGATACAACAGACGGGTTGCTTCGAAAATTCAACAGCAAGTACATTTTAATTAAAATGAATAATATTCAAGCTAAATAATGGAAATGTGTATATAAAGAGTAAGTGTTGAGGTGAGGGGTTGCCGGGGTGGTTTTTGTGGGAAGGGGACTGCAAGGATGAATATATAATAGGGAAAGGCTTTTACCAAACACGCATCCTCCCTAGATCAAATTCCACAGCAATGTTAGTATGGGCACGCACAAGACGATCACGCACGCACCTAATTCCTATTTTAAATGAAGAATTCCTAAATAACATTGTTAAGGATACACTAAACAGTAAATTGGCATTCTTGGGAGTTATATTGTTTTGGCCAATAGATCTAATTACTTGTAAATAAGTGTTATTAATGTTGAAACTGCCGACCTAATAATACATGGAATTAAAGAATAAAGTAGTCTGATTCGTTGGCAGAAAAATAAAAGAAGTTCAGTCTTTGATAGAGAAGTAGCCTAAGGACAAAGCTCATATAATGAATAGGATATAAAATAAATAAATTAAGTTATTCACGACTTTGATGCCAGTGCATTAACTATATACCAGGAACTTCACGATCTATCACAGAAAGATAATTGGAGAACTTTTCCATTATCTACCTAGATCTATCAATAACCCATTAGTTGCATTGTACTCTCATATAATTCAAAGAAAGATTTATAAGTAACCGGAAGTAATAAAGGTACTTGGTCACTACCCCTGATGTGGAATGTCCTAATTTTATTTGTTCCAATATGATGGGATTTCTTTTTCTTAAGACTGGAAAATTGAATACAGCATGTTTGTCATCACGGACACTTGGGGTTTGAATCCCCCGACACACCCTCCTCCGCCCTTACCAACTGTATGCCAATATTTTTAATGTACTGAGCATAGATGACGATCATAAAACGGATTTTCTTACATTTTCTGCATGTTTTTAGAATGAATTTTTTACGATCAATGCCCTTTAAAAGTAAAAATGGGCATTTGTAAAATTGCCACTAGGAAATAGTCAGGTACCAAAATTGGACTTTTATCATAGGAAGTGATGATCTGGTTTAATAAAGTCGTAATAATTTTGGCACACGGTTTATGACACGCACGATACAAAGCGCGGGTCCAGCGCTAGCAACTGTTTCCAGTGTCAATTTCACAGATAACCATCTTTCCTTTTTAAGAGCATTGACGGTGTAATTTTTTTAAGACATGCTGTAATTGTAACAAAACCCATATTATGATCATCGCCTATACTCAGTGCGTGTTAAAATGCTAAAAATAGTGGCTAACATTTGGCAGGGGCGGAGAAGGGGGTTGGGGGCCTGACATCAAGTGTATGTGCTTGTCATATATTTTATTAAAATGCAATCTTAAGCCAACCTGATTGTAAAACGAGAATAATTGCAGTCCTGTGATTACTTATTGAAAGTTAATAACATATTTATTGAAGAGAACTACAGCTGAAATAAAATCTTTGCATGCTTTATTTCATTTCAATGAAAAGTAGAAATCTAGTAGAGTGTTCACAGTTAAAACATATTTAGGAAAAAGTAATTCAGCAAATTTTTAAAGATTTTTTTTGTATTTTCCTACATAATTTCTTCCAATTGCACTATCCGTACTCCAAACATTCGATGGCTTAACGAACTTCGAAAACTGAAATTTCGTTTTCTAATTAGGGCATTTCTTGTATTACTTTTTGAGATTTCTTCTGATATCATTATAACATTACGCTTAATGAAATTCTTTTCACCGAAGTAAATTAAATAGGTTCACCTATTCTTTCCGACATTATTTACAGGTGATATTCTGGAATAAAGAATTATCTCATTTTCGTCATTGCCATAAAAAACTTGTTGAGCATTAAGATAAAAAAAACCTCTATCATATTCTAAATCGGTTTTTAAATATGCACATCGAATTTTGGTGTAATATTCTTGTGTTCGTTGGCTTATTGTTGATACACAAATAACTTGATACAAATTTGCTTTTGAGACATGTTGATTTGATTACCTGTTTTTGAGTTATTAGTTTACCTGCTGTACATCAGATCCTTTAGCAAGCAGTAAGAGGACAAGATTATTACTCCAAAATGCAATGTGCATATTTAATATCCATTTAACATATGATAGAGATTTAGTATGCTTAAAGAATGAAATTATATCTACATTATCTGTTTGCATGTAATAAGCTTAGTTTACCTTTTTGTTCATTTCACTGCTCAAACCTCGATACCTATCTACATCAAAAGATTTGTGATGACTTTGTTTCTGTCGGAAAATTGCTGACAGCCTATGATTATTGTTATGATGAAATAAAGCTGCTAGTACACTTTGGTTTGTATGGTCCCGGCCGATGAGCATTTTAGTAACGATATAACAGAAGACAATGTGACTGGTGTTAATAGATACCTAATTTTGATTCAGCATGGGAAGTTATCAGTTACTAATGAAGTGTTATATCAAGCACAGGTTTCGTCTGACGGCAGGTGTCGAGGGATATCGCTCCTTGACAGTGTTGTTGAGGTTGCTGACTTATATTACTTGCCTCTCAACTTGTTGATTTCGAGCCCTGCTCGGGTCGTCATGTAAAATTCTGTCAAACTGTCCTATGGAGATTCCAGCCCAAAAATATTCTTGATGGGGCACTCACCACCCTAATTTGAAAGTAGCCATATGACCATTGACCTATAATTGTGTCGGTGTAAAATTAAACCAAAAAGATAAAACATAATTACAGACTGGAAAGTCGGAGTGCGTCCTAATTCGTGTAGTGGTTACTTAACACTTAGCAACTAAACCAATATTACCTACTCATTGACGACCAAATGAAAACAGATGGGCCTAAACCATCCCCATAAGCTCAAGACACACTCACAAACTTATCTATGTCAGTAGTTTATGAGAAGCTGAAGACCCATTTAAGAAAACTACTCACACAAGTAATAAAATATCTGCCATTAGCGATATTCATCAGTCTCAACATCTATCGGCTTGAATGCCCGGATGTTAATTGTATTACACCTAAGGCAATGTCTTCTGCTAGACAAGTTGCTAATTCTGTGGGGGAATTGATTAGAAATTAATTACAAATGTCTTAACTCTGCTTTAAAGTGAATGTAATTTACAAGTCCGAGAGATATTGTTCTGTGATTATTTCTTAAAGAGATTGCCGAGAATCTCACGATGAAAGAAATAATAGACGAAATGAATGGCTAAACTATTTGAGAATAGGGCTTCAAAATTACATTTAGATAAAAATGACTAGAGGATACATTGATAAAAACAAAAGCCTTAATTAATCAAATGAAATATACGTTTTTCAAATTAAGAAATAATAAATGTGTCCCTATATTTTATCTGTTAGACCTAATAAAGGGGGCCTCCGTGGCCGAGTGGTTAAGGTCGCTGACTTCAAATCACTTGCCCCTCAACGATGTGGGTTCGAGTCTCACTCGGGGCGTTGAATTCTTCATGTGAGGACGCCATCCAGCTGGCTTACGGAAGGTCGGTGGTTCTTCCCAGGTGCCCGCTCGTGATGAAATAATGCACGGAAGGGCACCTGGAGTCTTCCTCCACCATCAAAGCTGGAAAGTCGCCATATGACCTAAAATGTGTCGGTTCGACGTTAAACCCAGCCAAAAAAAAAAAGGCCTAATAAAATATGGGCAGGAGTTAGCACGTGTGATTTAATTATTCGCGTCCGAAGGACTGCATATATTTTTTTAACTGATAACATTGTTTATTATTTCGATTGTAACAAGGCAAATAATTCGCATTTTACAATACTACATTTTCAGCGTAGATAGGCCTACGTCATTCGGGTCATATGCTGTTACAATTTACCCACATTGTTAAAACTGTTGCAAAGATCTAACGGAACTTTTAGAAACTTGTTTTTTTAACAGAATTTTCAGAAGTATTTATAAACTATTAATCTAACAGCTCGCAAACTATTTATTTACAAAATCATCAACTTTTGTTATTTGACCCAGTGTTGCGAGCTTAACTTTTGTATGAAAAGTCATCATTATGACGTCATACTTTATGTCATACTTTTATGACGTCACTGATTAATCATAACCGTGCTTTATGGCCTTGCACATAGGTCAGCAGAATTTGTATCATAATTATGTTTTTGAAATGTTGTTTAAAACAGGTTGGCCCTGGAATAATTCCTTTGTAATGGAAAAGAAGTAGAATCTCAAGATTATGTTCCAATCGAAGGGGAGGTAAAATCATTAATGTACCAGCCAGCCATATTTTATCGAAGATTCATATTTCTCACTTATCAGACAGAAAAATCTCTATTTTTAGAAATGTTGGAAAATCTTTTCTTGCATACCAGACGGGGATTTCCGGTATTTTTACCGGTGCTGGAAAAATCCATCTTACACCCTGGGGTGTAAGATGACTCTCGTGCTGTAAATGACGTATTACGAACTACATATATGTAGAAGATTTATGTAGTGATTTATATTTTATTTAAAAAACGGAATAAAAATTCAATACCTCGACAGTTCCTATTGGTTCCTGATAGTATATTTCTCGATTCAAATTACGTTATTTTATCAAAAATTCATAACGTTACGCTGCAACTGATAAAACAAAACCGGAACTAAACATTGTTATTTGTTTTGAAACGTCATGACGTCTTTCCTGTTTACGGGCGTTGGTTTCCCGAGCTTTGTTTAAATACACTGCTATAAGAAATAGTTCTAAAAAGAAAGCCGTTCGATTGATTTTATTTCTTGAAATCGGTATGCAAGAAAAAGATTCTGGCACTGGTTATAGGTGCAGATGGGAATATCCGGCTCTCGGGTAACTGTTTAGGCGGTAACTCGGTAGGAACCTCGTTACCGCCTAAACAGTTACCCTCGAGGCCGGATATTCCCATCTGCACCTACAACCAGTGAAAGAATTTTATAATCTCACATGGGTTATCCCACACTCCTATGACGGACTATTTCATGCACTGAATATACATATTATTTATGTAAAAAAATTAAAAATCAGGTACCTTTATCTTTTCTCTCCGTTCCTTATAGTGTATTTCTCGATTCAAAACTCGTTACTTTATGATAAGAACGTACCGTTATGCTACAAACGATAAAAATAAAGTGGAACTTTGTTATTATGCGTCACTGAAATGTCATGACGTCACTTCTGCTTACGGACGTCAATTTCCCGCGTTTTAAATAGTTCCATATTTTCATACTTGTTTTCATTGTTTCTGTTGTGATAAGTGAGAAATAGAATCCATCAATGGTGTCCGGTGAAGATCGAAAATCCAAACCCTCTGGCGCACCGCTCAAGTCTTAAACTCGGCACAGCCTCGTTTAAGACTTGAGCGGTGCGCCAGAGGGTTGGGATTTTCTGATCTTAACCGAACACCAATGACAGATTCTCTGTATTAATGCTGTTTGCTAGATCTATATCTGAATATAGTAAATAATACGTGTCGTGTTAGAATTTGTAGATCTAATCATTGATGCCTACGTCCGGCATAAGGAAAGAGAATGATGTGCATCTGGTTTTGAATAAGAAATGGCACATTGGTTCAACAACGAGAACCTTCTACAATGCATATTCTAATAGGCTGTCAGATTGGTTCAATCGCGGGCACCTCCTGCGATCCATAATTTAATGGGCTGGCATATTGGTTTAACAACAGGCACCTTCTACAATGCATATTTTGATGGGCTGCCACACTGGGTCAACCGCAGAAACATTCTGCAAAGAATATTTAAATGGGCTGCCACATTCGTTCAACAACCAACACCGTCTATGAATCAAAAGCAGGCTCCTTCTGCAAGGCATATGTTAATAGAGTGGCACACTGGCAATGCCTTTTTAACGAGCTGATCGCTGTTACCTTCGTCAAGGCTTACTGATTCAACCGCGTATTTATTCTGCAATACATATCTTAAGGTTTAGCAGTATATCACAAAACAACAGAAATTATTAGTAAATGAACAACATCTTGATAAACAATCTATCCAATACATGTTTTACTGTCCTGTCCCATAGAATTGGATACTTAAAATATTGTAAAGGAGTTATCCCCCTTTAAAAAAGAATAACATTTGTAAAGAAATAAACATGATAAATGTAAACAATTGTCAAAAACGATGTTTTACCTAGTTATGTTAGGTTTAAACACTGGTACATTTTTGCAAATGCATCAAAACGAAGACATATAACGGCTTTTTAAAAACGATGAGTTTTTAAAGACGCTGAGTTGACCAGAAGTGTGGCCCTTTCATGCAGTCCCTTTCCAGAATTCAATACATATAATGAGTAAATTTACAATGGTTTTGTAGAATGATATACATGTTTTATATGTTGTTTAATGTTCATGTAAAACAATGCTTTCTTTCTATGTTTTTGGTGATGTTCAATTTTTTTTTTATTGTTCATGTAAAACAATGCTTTCTTTCTATGTTTTGGTGATGTTCAATTTTTTTTTCTACGAACCTAATTCTTAAAGGGCTGTGACACGGGTTCATAGAGACCTTTTGAAATGCATACCTTAACAGGATGACACATTAGCTGAACAATGAACACCATCAGCAATGTATTTTTAACGGTCTGTACTGGTTCTGTTCAAAGATTTACAGTCAGTCTGCGTTTATGTATTAAACATCCAGACGCTAGGTTTGGCCTTGTATGAGAAAATTGGGAGGTGATTTTTGTTCAAAACGTTGTAAAAGACAAGAAGTAATATTCAGATATGTTTGATTCGCTCAATGGCGGATACTTCAATAAATGGCGGGTATTTCAATTAATGGCGGGTATTTCAATTTCACAATAAAACAAACCTAGAACAAATATCCCTTATTGCGAGGGCATTACAGATGAGACTGGAAAAAAATGTGTCAACTTATTGGTACGTGCCGCTATTTCTGTTGTTGTTTTTTTTTCAAGAGATTGAAGCGTCTTTACAACTGAAAATTTTTCTTAACAGGTCACAATTACTTTGTCTTTTAATTATTTTATTATTGCATATACCTTATTTGATCTGAAAAAAAAAACAACATAAATTCATAATCTTGAAATAGACTAATAAGTTTTTAAAAGGTATTGGTTCTCTGTTTTTAGAATTCAGTTTTAATTCCTTTTAAGCAACTAAGAACAGGGGCTCATCACTGTTTACTTGACATTTTCCATTTCCGCCAAAACGTCTTTCTTCGCCCTTTACCTTGTTTCATCATGTTCAATTCAATTAAAGAAATCCCGCCTTGTATCTTTCTGTGTTGTTACTTCGTTTAAAGAGAAACTGCTATTAGATCAGGAATAAAACTCCTCGCTAAATGCAAGAATGTCTTCGAACGTCGGACGTAATATTAATCAAACATTTTATTTGGACTCTTAAGATCCATTCAAGAAATCGCTTCAGGAAAGTAATAAAACAAGTCTCTTGGGGGCATATACTTTTCGCGTCAGATATCATATGAAATGCCCTGATGTTAATTGCTTTTTCAAATACGAAAATTTGCAGTTCTTTGAGAACACTAGTAGAAAATTACGTAAAAGCGTCTCACGCTGCTTTTATGGAACTGTAATTTAAAAGTTCGCTTATCCAAGGGGCATCGTTTTATGATATTGGTATATTTAAGTAGTTAATTTGTCAGTATTTGGACACCGTATTTGTGCCCTGTTTATAACCTGGCGATGACCTGATAAAAAATCTGTCACTGGTCAACGTAAATTTATAGTCACTATGTGTGGCGGATCATACCAATATTAGACTCTGCCTCTCAGACTCTGCCACTAGACAACGTTAATTCATAGTAAAACGTGTGACGGGTCATTACAAAACAAAACTCAGTCACTAGATAAAGAAAATTCATAATACCTATGTGTAGGTGATCATGACAAAACAAAACACTGTCACTAGATAAAGAAAATTCATAATACACTCTAGATAAATTACTATGTGTGGCTAGCCATAACAATACCACATTTTATCACTAGACAGCATGAGTTCCAACACTTTAAAAAATGGTCTATTTTTTTTTTTTTTTTTTCTATCCTGGAGTGTACTTTGTTGTTTAATTTTTCGCGCATTTGCCTTGAAAGAACGGAAAATACGTATCAACGAAACTTACACAACCGTAGAACAATATACGCTTTTTTTCATGGGGTATTTTCAATATTCAGTAGTCACAATTGAGGGTGCAGTTATTTTAATTATATTAAGCGCGCTATTTCAAAGGGGAAATGCTTTACAATTCTCACTACAGGCAGACATCATAATTTATTCTAAAATAGCAATTTTATCTTTGACCACATTTCGGATCACCACCTACAACAGATAATATTTTCTTTATTATCAAAGGAAACAGGTCTTTGATCATTTGTTCACTAAACATTTTTAATTTAGATATTATCATCCGAAGATGAAACACTTTTTTTGCTAAACGAACTTCGTTGTCAATATGAAGTTGAGCGTAGCTTAGATACATACAATAAATATGTCCTGCGGATCATTATTTTAAGAACGTTATGGGTTTCCTTCTTAACAGTCGATTACTTGGTTTCTATGCTTAATAAAATATCTATAGGATAAAAGATACATTTTGCTATTTAAAACGTGACTAAGGGGAAATAATTGTGTCCGCTTTTAATAAGCAAAGAATAAAAACATATGAGCCGTGCCATGGGAAAACCAACATAGTGGGTGTGCGACCAGCATGGATCCAGACCAGCCTGCGCATCCGCGCAATCTGGTCAGGCTCCATGCTGTTCGCTTTTAAAGCCTATTGGAATTGGAGAAACTGTTAGCGAACAGCATGGATCCTGACCAGACTGCGCGGATGCGCAGGCTGGTCTGGATCCATGCTGGTCGCACACCCACTATGTTGGTTTTCCCATGGCACGGCTCATATTTGACATTTTTTGCATTATGATATTGGATATTATTAAGACCTCTAATAAACAAACATTTAACGCATGACTGTAGGTTTGGTACTCGGTCAAATATGTTGCCGTGTTGTACAGGAAAAATTGTTAAAAAGCCTAATATTATTATTAAAATAACTTTTATTAAAATAACTTTTATCACATCTTTGGCATTTTAAATAATTCTGTGTGAGAAAATACTTTATTTAATATAGCAATACGATGCATCACAAATTCCACAAATGCTAGTTTATTCAAACGACATCTAAAACTCTCCGTTATTCAACAAATAAACAATTAATCAAAGTAACTGAGTCCATTTCGAACCGAAATTGCCTTTGGTATATTTTAGCGTCCTCTTGGTTTGGTATCTATCTGATGTCATTTCTGAATGATATTTTTGACGTCATCTCTGGATGATATTGCTCAAGTCATCTCCGACATATTGTTGACGTCATGTTTATGTTGACGTCATCTTTTAATGATATTTTGACGTCATCTCTGAATGATGTTGTTGAAGTTATCTCTGAGATATTGTTGACGTCATATTAATGTTGACGTCAGAATGATATTGTGACGTCTATTCTGAATGATATTGTTGCTGTCATCTCTTAATGATATTTTCATATTTTAATGTTTTATTGAGTTCCTCTCTGAATGATGTGTTCGTATTTTTAATGAATTGTTTACGTCACCTTTGAAATATTTTTTTTTTTGTTACTACTGGATGAATAGTAAAATCTGTGAAAAGATCCGCGGGAAGCATTGAACGTAACCACCAAGGAACATAATGGCAGACTAGGTTTGATTGATTCTGTTCGTGAAGGGTAATGGGTTGGGTCATTACCCTCACACTCCCTAGCACTGGAATTCAGTGATAAAAACCCCAAAAGGACCAGGAAATATGATATCATCTGGACCAAGAATGGGACGACTTTTTAAAACATCAGACAGTAAACGCTTGAACAGACATTGAAATATGTGCGTCAGTTTAAAAGAATTAACACATCTGTAGCTTAATCTGTGTAAGTTGCAAGTCGTGTTTAAGATGATTATAGCATTTTTAATAAGACGTTGGAGTGCTACATTTAAACTTGTTCCGTCGAGTTTGTGAAGTGTAAATGTGGTTTAGACCTACTAGATAGCGATGAGGTGTAAATAATGGAATAACATTTATATCATTAAAAAACCTTGTAAAGTAAATTGTGACTATTATTATGGGAATTAACTCAGGTAAGTTTTGAGATATAGATTTAACGATTTTTTATCTATGTGTTAATTTAAAATTTATGGATTCATTGTGGAAATAGATATATGTAAATATAACGATTTTTTATGTACATGTGTGTTAATTTATAGATTCAGGTTGTAAATAGATATCTAAAGTAAAAACTGTTTCAGGATGATTTTTTTAATGCTTCAAGACGAAGCAGCAGTACAAATAAAACATATGCATACTCATGTTGTTAGAAGGGAAACTGTTTCATCGATGTGCTTCATTTATGAAAATTATATTTCGCACACCTCTTGAACAGTGAATGCGAAATTTTGTTTGTTTAATTTAAGTATCGTTTTCTGCCGACGAAACTATTCCTTACATGTACTCTTAAAGGCTGTCAATCAACATTTTATAATAATTCATTTAAGGGAATAAAAGTAAATAAAGTGTAAATGACGTTAAGATCTACAAGATAGCGATGAGATATAAACAATGGAATAACATTCATATCATTTAAAACAACTTATACAGTAAATTGTGACTATTGTTATGGGAATTAACCCAGGTAAGTTTTGAGATCTAGATTTATCTACATATGTTAATTTTGTGGATTCATTGTGTAAAGAGAGATATATATAACGATATTTTTATATACATATGTGTTAATTTATAAATTCAGTTTGTAAATAGGTATCTAAAGTTTCAGAATTATTTTATTCAATGTTAAATTACAGACGAAGCGGCTGTACAAATTACGAATATGCATAGAAGGGAAACTATTTCATCGATATGCTTAGAAGGGAAACTATTTCATCGATGTGCTTCATTTATGGAAATTATATTTCGCCGACCTCTTGAACAGTGAATGCGAACTTGTGTTTGTTTAATTTAAGCATCGTTTTCTGCCGACGAAACTATTCCTTACATGTACTCTTAAAGGCTGTCAATCAACATTTTCATAATAATTCATTTAAGGGAATAAAGGTCATTTACATAAAGTTAGATCCCTGTTAGACACTCATGTTTTACTGTCTTATAAAACGAATCCTAACCTGTCCAAACGCGCGCACGCACGCACACATGCACGCACTCTAAAAGCAAAGCTGCCTAATATTTCTTCTGATTTCAATATTATTTCTAGTTAAAGATCTCAAACTAAAAATGTCGGAATATATCAACAATTTGAACCGAACAAGCAGTTTTAAAAGAAGTTACGACATTCAGTTATTTTCAGCCATATTGCTTGGGCAACCAGAATAAACAAAACTATGTTAAAAATAATTTTTCATAACTTCCTAATGAATTTCATGAAGTGTTAATACTGCTCTTTGTGAAATGAAATGCATTTTTTCTAAAATTCATATTATTCATTGCTCAAAGTATGTTTATCACATTTACACTTATTCTTAAAAACTATACCTTGGTAAGGAAACCAATACAGAAAATAATCACAGTTTAAAAATATCGCTAGTGAAAATTCAATGTTTCATCAAACATGCAGTAAGCATTTTATAAGAGTGAAGGATATGATGTTAACGGTAGAAACAAATTTTTACTTGATTAGATTTTCATTAATCATCTTCAAGCCAAGTTTTAATTGTGGTCGTTTTGATTACAATGTACCTTGAGCACTTGATTATTTATAATCTTTATAATAAAAAATTGTTATGTATTTCATTTGCATTATCAAAAGATGCACATTATTAGACATTCACCATAATTATGTCATCGTACGCAATGAGAATTTTCTATTTACATTCATTAATATAAATTTTATTGCCGAATTACCATCAATAACTCCTCAGAATACTTAATTGAATTTCAGTTGCACTTTAAACATTGACACGCTTTTATCAATGTAGACAGTCTCTCAAAAGGACTAAAGTTTTGCTACTGCGTTGGCAATTTGGTCATTACCAAGAGGTTTTCTTCATTGCTAAAGTCAATTGCCTCCGATGACCCATGTCACTGGGCTTGTCATAGGAATGATATGTAATTAACTGCTGAATAGATCGCCATGGATGGTCAATATGAGAGACTGACAACGGCAGTTTCAGGATAGCTATATGTCCTTTTGTAAATCTTACTATACTTGATTAAAATTTTCCCTGCAAGCCTCTGTAGCAGTTTATTGCAAAGGCCAGACAAATGCTGTTTAATTGTTTGTTTAAGGGGTTTAGTTTGATTGCAGCTGTTTATCAAAAAGTAATGGAACAGTTATATATGCATAACTTCTCGCGTGCGGAAATATCCATGCGTCAGCAATCTCTTTATGTTAATTCATATCAAGTAGTAAAATTCTAATTTTCAGATTCGTGAAGCTGAATAGAAATTATTCAAATTTTCATATGGTTAAACTAATAATGTCTTATTCATAACAAGTAATGATTGTTAATGTCGTTGTTATTAATAATCGATTGGTTAAGGCCGTCGATGTTGAAATACTCGTCCCTCAGCGATGTAAGTTTCTTTGTAGACTGCTTCATATAAGGTAAGCTATCCAACTGGCTTACGGAAAGCCGGTGTTTTAGAAGCCAGTTTAAGCACGAAAAACAAAATGACCAAAAGGACAAAAGGGACAGACATCTACTATGAAAAGCTGATTAAGTTGTCATTGTGCCGCAGCAACTTTGAAGCCAAGTAAAATATTTTTATTTCTGTATTTCCTTTTTTTTTCTTATAGATCTAACATAATAATATTATAGATACCACCTTTAAAACCTTGCCATGATCTTCTGTGGAAAGTTTCCATGGTAACCCAGAGGAAGACCGGGACAAGAAACTGTGTATATATCTCAACAACCTTAATAACATCTTTTGTCTGCAATGAAACCTCGCCAACGTCGATTTTATCGCACTGTTATTGCCTTTCGTAGACAAAATTACAATCCAGATTGCTGGGTTAGCTCTCGCCAAATTCATTCTACTTCAAGATGGGAAACGGAATTTTAAGAAGGATTGTTGTTAAGGCTAAAGGTGTTGTAATGCTTTCATTATTTTAAAAAATAGTGTGAGCCAAAGGTGTAATTTAAATATTATTACATGTATGTGCTGGATACTTTTAGCAAATGTCGACAAAAACGTGAGCCGACTCAAACGGCAAAACGGTATTATTCACAACGTCTGTAATATTTTATTTTGTCGTTACGCTGTATTTTGTCTATGACGGTTGGTGTTGTTTATTATTTGAATCAATTTCAATTATGCGCATACTAAAATATATAATGCGTATTTTAAATACAACTCGGTCGTAAAGTACGGTTTAAACATGCAGACTTCTGTTGAAAATATTGAGTTTATTGTTATTGTTGAAGATTAATAAAGGACATAAACTCTTTGATAATATGTTTATAAATATTTGACAACAATAAACACTAATGAGATAGAACAGATGTAAACTTTAGAATAACATTTAAAACAGTTACGATGCGCCTGCGGTCACGTACTATATACAGTGAGAGCTTTTGAAAATAATAATTAGTCTGTAACTGTTTGTTTCAATTCACTGTGTTTCCAACACACAAAATGACTTCACATTAATATTTGCCATAAGGTCCATATCAAATGTGCGTGCAGAGTGAACATTTCGTTTTCGATAGTACCGAGCTGCTTGCTTCTCCCAACTACAAGTCTATTGGATGAGGATATTGAGATTCCAAATTCGGTACCTCGCATGGTTACAAACAATTTTAAATTGATCATTACTAAGTAATAGAATAAAATAATTGTCTTCCAATTACAGAGTTACAGCCCTTGGATGGAGAGACAGAGCAGTGTAAAGAAAAAATGAACGGTGGAGGGAAGCATTACGTGCTCGCAAATGGCGAAACAGTCGTCACTTACGAGTAAGTCAGTTTAATTTCATTGTATAGTTACTGAGCTATGTTGGTTTGCTGAATAAGGTGCCAGCCCAGAAATCGAGAATTTGCAAGTCTTAGAGAGACTGGTTGGTGAGCTGCCAACTAGTTAAATGATAATTTCCTGCCTGGTGCTTGACATTAAAAGCAATGCTGTTCTGTATAATTGAGCCGTGCCATGAGAAAACCAACATAGTGGGTTTGCGACCAGCATGGATCCAGACCAGCCTGCGCATCCGCGCAGTCTGGTCAGGCTCCATGCTGTTCGCTAACAGTTTCTCTAATTCCAATAGGCTTTAAAAGCGAACAGCATGGAGCCTGACCAGACTGCGAGGATGCGCAGGCTGGTCTGGATCCATGCTGGTCGCAAACCCACTATGTTGGTTTTCTCATGGCACGGCTCATATGTAGGTTTCTGTTTTTGAATAGCAGTTTATACTGAGAGATATCCTGCACCTCTGTTAATGGTCAGTTATGATGATTCTACTGTCGGCTTTCTCTAGTAATTGATTTTAATTCATGATGTATTTATTAATTGCTTTAAATATATATAAACCTTAGATTATTTGTATTTATTAGCAAACTATCAATGCATAAGATATTATTTTCAAAAACTGTCACATGAATATTGTCCTCGATATTTTATAATGATAAAATTTGCAGTTTTATGAGATAAATTGGTTTAACCATGAACCCATGAGCATGAGTTAACGGTTAATTAGTCACAATAAAGTCCGACAAAATACGATATTCTGCTCATTTTGAATATTTATTTCAAACCGAGAATATGATTTTCTTATGACCACATTTCATTTTTTTCTCATCGTTTCCATTATGCCTCTGTTTCTCTCTGATTACCACGATATTCGACTACAAAATATACTAAAAACGATGCTAAAATAACACCATAGAACGAGTACATTATGAAGAGTTCACCTTTCGAAATACCATGACTGTCTTACACTGCAGAAGTAAATTTATTCAAAATCAGACTGAAAGTTTTACAAAGACATTTGAATCAGAATACTTCCATAGACGTAAAAGCTTTTTCACAGGAAAAAAGGAGAGAAAAAACTATACATGATAGCTTAAGTTAAAAAATGCAAACCTGTTGATTTTTTAGTAATGACGAAAGTAGCATGAATGCATTATTAACTCATTTAACCCGTTATGAACTCTGGTTACCAGGTACGTAATGTATTGCCCATGGCAAAACAGACTTTTGTTCCCACTATGTGTTACGTTCTTGTTGCTACAAAATATCTTTATAACTAAAAGAGTTTTGCTTATGAGTTTTGGGCAGGTAGGATTTTTTATGCTACCGAAGAGGGAACATGTATAATGTGTCGACGATTCGTCCGTCCGTCCCGCAATTTATGTCCGGAGTAATTTTTAGCTTCCACTGGCGAGAATTTAGCGAAACTTCACAGTAAACTTATCTCTGAAGATGAGATGCGCATACTATCTTCATGTTCCCGACTGATGATATTTCACTGAGTTATTGTCCTTTGATTATTTAACATTAGAATACTAAAGCACCATTACTTGACCGCAGAATTTCTCAGCAGTCTTCCGCTAGAATTCACCGAAACTTCATATGAAGCTTAACTCACAATGCGCATATTATCGTCATGGTCAAGTCGGATGATCTTTCACTGAGTTTTTGCCGTATGATTATTCAACATAAGTAGATTATATCATCGTCTTTGTCCGGAGTTTTCCGCAGCAACCACTTACAGAGTTTCTGCGCTTCACAGGGAGTTTCACTCACAAGAGGAGATGTGCATATTATCCTTATGTTAGTTTAAACATATTTTATTTCATTCGATCAAGTAACATAGTCATTGTGCAATATACATTTATGAAATGTTGGATCAGAAAACAAGCAAGTAAATGCTTATATTAATTCCTTTCCATGATGGAGTTGGCCTAATTATCATTGCACTTATTCGCCCGGAAAGTAAATGTAAATAAATGAGAGTAGTAATTAATTGAAACTTTTGCAAAAATTTAGATCATTACGTAAAAGTTATTATGATAACTTAATCATTGTTATTCAAGTGTGTAAAGTATGTTATATTCTAACACGACCACCAAATAACCTACATACACATCAACGGTTATTTTGCGATAACCCATGCGCGTGCAAAGTAGCGACATCATCCTCTATATATATAGAATGATCCAGGTGCGTAGCACGAAGTGTAGTTCATGTCGTAAAAAGTAGTTACCAATTTTTCTAACACTGTTGATACCAGTATGTCGTGTTGGAATCGAAATAACAAGTTCCTAAGTGTGATTTATGTAAGTTTCCCAGTTTCTTTCAAGAGACGATCTGGGTTGCAATATTGCGTTGCCCCTGTTACAATTCTACCTGCTGCTATCTGTACCACTTCTAGATCGTTTTTAAGCTCATTCGTGCAGTTATTCCAAACGGTGTCTTCGTATTTCAAGAGTGGTCTTATGAATGAAATATACATTTTCTCAAGACTAGTTCTTGACAAGTACGATTTAAGCGATCGGAGTACTCCGATTCTCTGCCATGCCTTATTAAGACACGAAGAAAGACGGGAACACCATTTGGCGTCGTCAGACAAAGTGAGATCAAGATGTTTGTGTGTTTTTACCACGTTTACTTGGATTTGGTCCATAAAAAGGGTTGGATGGAAAGGTTTGTTTCGTTTCCGTGAGAAAACAATAGATTTTGTTTGGCTGGATTAAAAGAAACAAGCCAAAATTTTGACCAGGAGGTGATTCGTGACAAGTCTTCATTTAGAGCAGCAGCAGAGGTGAAAGGATCTTCCACGACAATGTAAAGACTTACATGTACATGTCGTCGGCGAATAGGCAAATGTTGGATTTTATGTCAACAACAATGTAGTTAATGTAGAGCAAGAAGAGAAGAGGGCCTAAGGTAGATCCTTGTGGGACAGCGGCATTTATTGAATATTAATTAGATGAAGCATTAGCAAGAACTACTCTTTGCTTTCTTTCCGATAAGTAAGATTCAAACCAGTTCAAGGGATTGCCTTGTACTCCAAAAGAGGATAGTTTATGTTCCTGTCGCATGATATTCTACATTTAGTTTTCGCTCTTTGTTTATTTAAGTGAAACTTCAAAGGAAATGATGTGTATTTTATCTTCATGTTCCGGTTAGATGATTTTTCACTGAGTTTTGCCCTTTAATTATTCACCAATAGTATACTATAGCATCCTTGCTTGTCCGAAATATTCCTCAACAACGACTGCCGAAAACTCGTAGAAAGTTTCACTAATAAGCGTAAATTCGTACATTATCTTCATGTTTTAGTCGAATGATTTTTTCGCTGAGATATTACCTCTTTGATTATTCAACATGACTATGGTACAGTTCCTTGTGCGGAGTATTCCTCAGCGACCACTTGCTAGAATTCGGCGGACATTTCCAAGCGTAAATGCGCACATTTTCTTTATGTTCCGGTCGGATGCTTTTACTCTGGGTTATTGCCTTTGAGTAATAACACTAGCACAATCCTTGTTTGGAGTATTTCTCAGCAACCAATGCATTGAAAATGCATCCAAATTTCATAGGAAGCTTCACTCTTTGAGATGGTCTAGGCATATTATCTTCTGTTCCTGTCAGACGATGTTTCATTGAGTTATTGCCTTTTGATTATTTAACATTAGCAGAATTGAGCACCATTTTACTTGAGTATTCTTCAGCATCTATTGGCTGGAATTCAGCGAAAATACATAGGAAGTTTCACTCCCAAAAGGAGAAGTACATATTGTCGATGATTTTTCACTTAGTTATTGTCCTTTGAATATACGAAATAAGGACACTATTGTGTCATTTTTGTCTTGAGTATTTCTCAGCAAACACTGACGGGAATTTAGCGAAATTTCTTAGGAATCTTTAGTCTAAGAGGAGACGCGCATATTATCTTCATGTTCCGATCCGATGATATTTCACCGAGTTATAGTCGTTTGATTGCACCATTTCCTGACCGCAGAATTTCTCAGCAATCACTCGCTAGAATTCACCGAAACTTCATGGGAAGCTTAACTCAAAAGAGGACATGCGCATATTATCTTCATGTTCAAGTTGGATGATTTCTCACAGAGTTACTGCCCTTTGGTTATTCAATTTCTTGTCTGAATTATTCTGCAGCCACCACATATCTTTTTCCATGTGGGTACCAAATGTAGCGACGGCAGTT
The DNA here is from genome assembly GCF_021730395.1 of Mercenaria mercenaria. Lineage (NCBI taxonomy): Eukaryota > Metazoa > Mollusca > Bivalvia > Venerida > Veneridae > Mercenaria > Mercenaria mercenaria. Next base: position 67,792,986 of record NC_069374.1, read on the forward strand.
AGTTGTTCAATTCCTTTCATTTTTGCATAAAGGCATACAGACACTAAATAGAAAAATGGCGCGAAAAAAAGGTATTCGCATAATGGCGGATACAAATAGTCATTAGTTTTTTTGCTCTGTAGAACTATTTTCCTTATTTTCTTTGCATTTATTTTGTTAAAATCACATGACAGATTACATGTAGGTAGCATTTTCATAATGAAATAACAACATGACATAATTTTTCATGGAAACTTAGATCATACACCACCACTACAATTTGGGGTCTCATTTTTTAGCTGATTTTGCAGTTTGTGTGTTTGACTGAAAATTGCTTTTATTTCATCAGACATGACCCCCACTTTTCTTTTGATTTTTATTCAGCACTGACAATATTCCTCAAGTAAATGTAAGTTATAGACAATTAAAATGGGTCCTGATGTGTGCTGTGGCCATTGGAAATGGGTCAATTTTATATAGAATAAAGAAGAACAGCTATTTAGTGTGTTGTAACCTAAAGACCGTTTTATTTTATCATTTTCTCTATGACTATGAAAAATTTCCGAGGCTGATAATGAACATGAGCAATGTTTCTATCATATTATAGGTAACATAAGTTAAATGCCTATACGTGTACAGAGACACGTAAACTGGAAGTGAAAAATGAAAATATTTTAAATAAAGACAATCTACCAAAAAATAAACGAACAGTTAAACAACAGAAAAGAAAACGGATAGGAAAAACACAACAGATCTTCAAGCGGATTCGAAATCATACAAAACAGATCTTTTTTTTTTTTGGTTTGTTTTTTTGTTTGCCATGTCGTATATATGTATTTGACAGTGAATAAAATGAAAGAAATACTGACATTTACTTGTCAAATAATGTATTATAATAATTGTTTTTATGCTGTATTAGTTATCATGAAATGACGCGTCTTGGTGTTTTTGTTCGGTACTCACATTAACTTTGGGAATTAGTATCTATGTGAATATCTAATGTATTTAAACGTTTCAGCAGTACAAGTGCGTACTTTTTGAATGTTCCTCGAAAAACAACAAAACCAGGAAGGGAATTACGTGCATTGTAGTAGTATTACAATCAACCAGAACTCTGATAATTGTATTTTGGTTCATATTCAGCGAACCGCATGAACAGGCTTATAGGCGGGAAGATAAAATACAGATTGCTGAAATATAGGCCAAATTCGTGCGTTCTCATTTAATAATAATCTATTCTGTGTTTGAAAAAAGTTTGAAACAATTCCAAAGTATAATTGAACTCAAAGGAAATTTAATAAACTTTCTCACAGTTTCCTGATAGTTTCTTCTGTTACGTGAACTGAGGACAACTAGGTTTTACACGATTTTGGCTCAGTAGGTCTAAAACAAATTATTATCGCATTTCATAATACGGTCACGTAGATACACCTTGATTTAAAAAAAAAACAACAAAAAACATACAGAAGTAATTGTTGAATAATAGTCAAACAAATTGCATTATCATCATTGTACATATACATTCAGGTATCAGTTGGAACAATGTACTTAACCCTTACCTTGCTAAATTTGTATAATGAACTTGTCTATCTTTCAGTTTGGCCATTACTATTAACTGAAAAGGGATGCTCACCAAAAAGATACTGACTGAATGGCGGACATTGCAGGTTATGATCAGACTGCACGAATATGCAGGCTGATCATGATCTACACTGCTGGCAAAGGCAGAATCAATCGTGTCCAGCTTGGTAAGGGTTAAGGAGGTTGAGGTTAAACAGAAGGGAAAACTGTAAATGATTTAAATAGCAAAACTTTTGAGATTATCCAAATGCACTCTCTGTGTGATTTTTTAAAATTTCTATGGAATTTATCGTTGTGCTAATGTTCCCTGCATGCAAACATGTTCTTGAAACAGTATTCTATTTCACTAGCAGATTACCGATGAGAGAACTGTTGTTTTCTTGCTCTTGTTACGAAGTCTTATCAAAGGGTATAATTGGATTAACGTCTGGCGAAGACTTTCGTACAAAGGAAGACAACACCACGATTTCGTTAATCTCTGAACGGTTCATATATTTTCTGGCAAATGTTCCGCCCGATTCAACTTAATTAGATCCATACACTAAGTAAAACCGTTGCTGCCCAGTTGGTATTATACAGAATAACTGCTAATTTAATTTCCAGCACTCTTTAATACTAGTAAAGGTAATGATTACTATGTCTTACTCTTGAGCAGTCAAGTTTTGAAATAATAATTTATTTTTCCTGGGCATTTAGTTTAGAAATTGTAAGTAAATTCTCTTCTTTTAAATGTTTAAATGAAATTATCCCATTTTTTTAAAGTGTGCTGCACGTCAGAAATAATACGGATGATAAATAAAACATTTAAATTCATTACATTCACTACAATGCAGCTCTACATACACGGTTAGGTTTTGTATTAAATTAGCTTTTAATTCAACCAGTTTTGATGAGAATATTTTCTCAATTTATTGATAAAATATTTAAATGAAGTATAATTATATTAACGTTAATTATCATAGTTATTTTGCCACGAGAATCATTCAGTACATTTTACTGTCATATCGACAGTTTACGCCTTTTGACGCTTTTCCAGTTTTAAATATTACGATGCACCGCCTTACATACATTGTGAAACAGTATGGCAACCAACTAGTTGTATTGTATTATTATTTAAGAACATTGTTTATATGGGGAGGAATGTTTAAACGACATCGACGCTAACTCTATAAAGTACCAGGAAGGTATATTGCACCCAAAATGAGGCCATGACAACATTTCTTGATAAGTTGGTGGATCTTTTAAATAAATTTTAATTGCATTACAACACAATAAGAGGATACGAAGACACGACAAACTGACGATTTGTCGTCATTTCCTTTCCGAGTTTTAACCTCAAATGCATGTACAAGAAGACCTCGGTAGTTTGTCGTCTTTCATACTTTGTGTCTTCGCCTTCCGGTACACATGCGCAGAAGAGGCAACGCACAATACTTGACTTGAAACGACCAAACAGTATCAATATCAAAACTGTCAACGAACATTTCAGGTCTCAATAGGTTTCAACTATTGAATGTGCTCATTAATCTGAAATACCTAAAATTCTTTTTAATTCATTACAATGTTGTTTAAAAATATATGAAACAAGAGCTGTCTCCATAGGATGACATATGCCCCCGATGGCACTTTGAATGAGTAGTTATGGCCGATGTTAGAGTTTAGGACCTTTGACCTACGGAGCTGGGTCTTGCGCGCGACACGTCGTGTTACTGTGTCACACATTCATGCGTAGTTATTTTAAAATCCATGCATGAATGACAAAGATATGGACCGGACACGCCCATCAATGCACTATCCTTTAAAGTCTAAGTGTGACCTTGACCTTTGAGTTACGGACCTGGGTCTTGCGCGCGACACGTCATCTTACTGTGGTACACATTCATGCCAAGTTATTTGAAAATCTATCCATCGATGACAAAGATATGGACCGGACACGCCCATCAATGCACTATCCTTTAATGTCTAAGTGTGACCTTGACCTTTGAGCTACGGACCTAAGTCTTGCGCGCGACACGTCGTCTTACTGTGGTACACATTCATGCCAAGTTATTTGAAAATCCATCCATCGATGACAAAGATATGGACCGGACACGCCCATCAATGCACTATCCTTTAATGTCTAAGTGTGACCTTGACCTTTGAGCTACGGACCTGGGTCTTGCGCGCGACACGTCGTCTTACTGTGGTACATATTCATGCCAAGTTATTTGAAAATCCATCCATCGATGACAAAGATATGGACCGGACATGAAAATTGCGGACAGACTGACAGACTGACAGACCGACAGACTGACAGACGGACAGACGGTTCAAAAACTATATGCCTCCCTTCGGGGGCATAAAAAGTGCACTTCTAGTGTATTGTACATTTTTCATCATATCTGATAAAAATATAAAACAAATACAGGAAAATGAATGATGGGGGCTATGTTTAATTGGTGTCCTTATGTATTTTTTTCTTCTGCTGCCTTTGTTGAAACACTGAGAAATAAACCACATGACCTACACAATTTTCACAATATTCACAACATCCTTTTTTATCAATATGCACGATTCATTTCTGACATGACATTACGATTTAACTTACAAACATGCTCAAAATATCAAATATGCACCGGTTTTGTTCGTATCATGTACAAGGCATTTAAAATGTCTTACCAGTTTTTGCATTTTATTTTCAAGTTTAAATATCTCACCCGGGAAGTGCGTATGTCTAAGCGGAATAAATGTACTCTTATTCATGAATAGCAGAAATAGCAGAAATAAGTCATCCTAAAGAATTAGTACCTTCGCACAACGATCCTTATTGTTTGTGTAATAATTCAACAATCGTTGAAGTATCCTAAGCTGAACCATCAAATCAAATATTAAATAATCAAAATCGTTAAAATGTCACATGTGCGTTATGTCTTATATGAAAATTATGTATGTATGCAAAATATGCATATGAATGAAACATTAAACAATAATATATCTATTGCAATCGGAATGGGTTGAACTATTTGTCCTATTATGACCTTTCATTTAAGATACAGAATTTGTAATTAAGAAACGTCAAATATCAACAAAAAAAAATTTAATTTATACAGGCATTTAAAACAGAGATATATTGAAACAATTGATTCATTTAAAACAAAATGAATGCCTGGATATGACAATGCTTTCAGAAAATATATCACATGTATAAAATATTTTTGTAATAATTTGCAGCATTGTTTACGTTCGTACGCATGCCTCAACCAGAACTTCCCGCTTTTACATAACTGAAATACTGTTGAAAAACGGCATTAAACCCCAAAATAAACAAACAAAATTAATAAACTAGAACTTTATGCTTGGATAAATGATGATGGAATGTTACGTATTAAGTTCCGTTCTGATCTGTTCTGTTCCTCTCAACGTGGCGAACTTAAATACGATTCTGTTAAAAAGAATTTGTGTAATGTTGTATATGCCGAGAATTAATGCTACATAATTAATTTCTTTCATACAAATTAATAGCACGCATTTAACTTGTGTGATTACATTATATAGCATGCATAGTTTGAATGTGTTAGATAATTTCTGTCTGATTACTATCAAAGCTCTCTCGACTTGTTATTTCCTAAAAATTAATAAGATTTGCCGCTAATTTCTACTGCATTATGATGCAAAGGATGCCTTGAATTTGTTATTTGTTTGATATAAACCCATAAGTATAAATTCGACGGTATACAAATTCGCCAGTATTGACTGTTCAGAACCGATTTACTCATCATTTTGTTCTTTCACCTAATTTTCATGAATTAATGAAAACGAGAGTATAAAGTTAATAAGGTGGTGAAATGAGACCATTGGCTTGTTCTGTCCTCGAGGATAGTTAATTTATTATATCGTCTTGTAGTATGGCAGCTACAATAACTTGTTGCTTAAGTCAGCCGGCCGCTTAATACAGGTGGCTTCCAACGCATGTTCTACCATGCACAACTATTCTAACACTGAAAACAAATGGGAACGTATGACTTTAACCACATTCGACTCCCAAATTATCAAAACAAAAAACAAAAACAAAAACGCCTCGATAGCCTAGTGGTAGAGTGTCCGCTTCGGGTGCGGGAGGTCGTGGGTTCGATCCCCGGCCGCGTCATACCAAAGACGTGAAAAATGGTTCCAGTAGCTCCCTTGCTTGGCGCTCAGCATTAAAAGGGAAACTGGCCTTCTCTCAAACCCTCGTGGCGATGGATTCCATCAGGAATGAGGTGTCGAGTGTGATTAATATAAGTTGTAGACCTTCCTTCACAATCGACCTAAAATAAATTATGTATAAACTCATTACCAAAAAAAAAGAGAATGAAATGAAAGAATAGGTCAAAAGTAGTTATAGAACGTTAGTTTAAATCTTCAATTCTTAGAAAGTAGTAACAAAACACCTTGTATAGTCCTAAATTGCCATAGCAAAGTATTACATAAATACACCTGGTAAGGCAATTTCGGTCGAAAATAGCATAAAAGAACAACATAATGTACAAAAACATAATTTTCCTTTATTTTTCAAATGTTGCAGACCAATCTTTCACATGAAGTATGCGTGTAAAATTTGTGTCAGACGTTTATTGAAATCCTAATCTGAAATGCACAATTTCATCTTTCTGCTACTTTTCTTGCAATAACGATAAATGTCGCGTAATTACGAGACAAGAAGCTTATTTTCTCCGAATTAATCTCGTCGAATTTAGTATATTTTTAGATTATTTTCTGTTTTATAAACAGCAGATACATTTAAAATTTCAATTTTTGTTATTCTTAATGCTGGACTTCCTCATACGAATTTCAGCAATAAAAGTGAAATGTTCAAATTGAACGTGTTTTTGTATATTTTTTTTAGCAGAACAGAATAGTGCAATTTTCAATAGATTTCCTTTTAAAAGTACAGTTGCTTATAACATGTATATGCAATAATTAAAGACGTCCTCAAAATTCAAAAGCTTCATTCTGTTACCCATGGAGACCTTTTTAATAATTTAAATGCATAAACCCCGTTGCATACTTTTTTATTTTCCTCACCAATATAATGCAGTATATCATCAAAACAAATATTTGATAAACGAACATTATTTGTACTTTAGAGAGAACAATAACCCCGCAGTAATATCTAGTTTTTTTGTGAGGACCATGTTTCAGCTCAGAATAAGACCTCAAGCTGTCCATTATGTATAACAATGGACAGACTTGACGTGTTGCGCCTCTCTTTCTTTTACAATAGACAGCTTTCGGTTTTTCTCCTTTACATTATATTATGTTATTGACTAAATTTGAAACAAAATGCTAATAGCTAAATTTATGCTGCATGGCATACTTTTTGGAAGCCGAAATTAATATGAGTTTTCGCCATGAATACTAAATACATGTAGTAAATTACAGGTGCATTATATCATTATATGTATAGGTTATTAGATTTGTTCGTGTGCTGCAGCGGAGATACAGTGCATATTTCTCAATACAAAACTATATTCATCTTTTTATAACATACGCATCTACACTTTTAATCACTTTGTTCGACTGAAATTAAAATGCCGTCTTTCTATGTACTATTTAATGTGATTTGCGCACCTGATAATTTCACATGCTGAAAATAATACAAAGTACATATTTTCTATCTGAGTTTACTTTCAATAGAACCTGAGATGTCAGCTGACGGTCATATTTCGTACTTAATCAATACGTTCGCCAAAGGTGACGTCATTTTATTTAATCTGTAATACAGAATAGAAGTTCGTCCACCTCCGCTTCAGAGATCTCTACCTCTGTCAACTTCTAAACCCGATTTGTTTTCTAAAATCTTTAACAAAAACAATAACACTTAAACGCCGCCGCTGAAAAATGTACATGTAATCATCTTGAAACGAAACATTACTTCAGTATTATCCACCTTTATCTTAATGAAAAATCGCAAATTTATGCTTATTCTAAATAAAGTTTCTTTGTTGTAATCCGTCATACGCTCGGCTTAACTGTTCCTGTAATTTTTAAACATTTCCCATTTTTGCTGCATTAACCTTATCAAAGAATGTGACCGATACATTTGTTTTCTTTCGCTGTATGTGATAAATAACATTATCAAATCGAACATTGGTTGATGTTCTAATCTATCAGAAAAGGTTCACAGTTTAACTATTAAAGGATAAACATTAATCAAAACGTACCACATGGTAGTGAATATAGCAAATAAATTCAGACATGGTGTACTCCTAAAAATTTGATTATGTAAACAACAATTAGTAGTGGTAATTAATAGAACCTAGGGCTTCTTTCCTCAGTATCCAAAGAAAATACTCTTTTGTTTGAACACTCTAATTGCCAGGTTGGTTCCATAATTATATAGTTACCTGGTAATATAGCATCGTTGTGTCAGCGCGCGCGTGTTATATTGTCGGGATTATTACTGATTTTTTTTTATGATTTAGAATTGCTAAAATTCACATAACTGCATTTTTAACGTGGATATATACCAGATTAAGATATAATAAAATGCCTTTTGGAATTAGTTCATTTTACTAAATGCAGCATTCATATTACAGGATATAGGATCTTTTCGGAAATTAATATTGTTTAATATCATATATTTCTTGAGATAGAGTAAATAAAAAAAAATATGTGTGTAAACTGCTGACAGTTGAATGTTGACAGTGGAATTTTAAGACCTGAAAGAAGATATGGAATAACGGAGAAGCAAGAGAAGAAATAAGACATGGAGAGGAAGTAAGGATATTATCATATTAATATATTATTTTCATATCAATATGTTCTGTTACTGGGTAGGACAAAAAAAAGATACTCTTCAGCTTTTTTTTTTTGGGGGGGGGGGGGGGGGGGGGTGACTTGGTACAGATTTGCTTAACAAATTGCACAATTTAAATCAAAATTAAGTACTGTAAAGAGATTCATATATACAATTTACAACAAACTGTACTAAATTTGATAAAACGTAATAAATTTATGTATAGATTCTGAATAAAAGTAATACATGAATACAATTCCTAAGATGAAACTTAAACGCCGATTCCTTCACTTTTTAGCTCAATGCTCAGGTGAGTTTTTATGATCGCTCGATGTCCGGCATCTGTCGTCTGTCTGTCTGTCTCGTCTGTCGTCTATCAACATTTAGCTTGTGTATGCGATAGAGGCTGTATTTTTCAACTGATCTTCATGAAACTTGGTCAGAATGATTACCTTGATGAAATCTAGGCCGAGTTTGAAAATGGGTCATCTGGGGTTAAAAACTAGGTCACTAGGTCAAATCAAAGTAAAACCTTGTGTATGCGATAGAGGCTGTATTTTTCAATTAATATTCAGGAATTTTGGTCAGAATGATTGCTTTGATGAAATCTAGGTCAATTCGAGTATGGGTTATCTGGGGTCAAAAAGTAGATCACTAGGTCAAATCAAAGGAAAAGCTTGTATATGCGATAGAGGCTGTAATTTTCAAATTCAAATTCAGTCAAAATGATAACCGTTAAGTTAATGAAATCTAGGCTGAGTTTGAAAATGGGTCATCAGGGATCAAAAAGTAGGTCACTAGGTCAAATCGAAGAAAAACCTAGCAGATAAATTCAGACATGGTGTACCCTTAAAAAATTGATTATGTAAACAACAATTAGTAGTGGTAATTAATAGAACCTAGGGCTTCTTTCCTCAGTATCCAAAGAAAATACTCTTTTGTTTGAACACTCTAATTAATTAATTATAGCGATAGAGGCTATACTTTTCAATTGATCTTCTTGAAAATAAGTCAGAATGATTGCCTTGATAAAATCTAGGTCTAATTCGAATATGGGTTATCTGGGGTTAAAAACTAGGTCACTAGGTCAAATCAAAGAAAAACCTTGTGTATGCGATAGAGGCTGTATTTCTCAATTGATCTTCATGAAATTTGGTCAGAATGATTGCCTTGATATAATCTACGCTAAGTTTGATTATGGGCCATCTTTGGTGAAAAAGTAGGTCATTAGGTCAAATCAAAGAAAACCCTTCTGTATGCAATAGAGGCTGTATTTTTCAATTGATCTTCATGAAATTTGGTCAGAATGATTGCCTTGATGAAATCTAGGTCAAGTTTGAATATGGGTCATCTAGGTCAAAAAGTAGGTCACTAGGTTAAATCAAAGGAAAACCTTGTGTATGCGATAGAGGCTAAATTTTTTCAACTGATCTTCATTATTTTGTCAGAATGATAGCCTTGATGAAGTCTAGGTCAGGTTCGAATATGGGTCATCTGGGTTTAAAAACTAGGTCACTACGTCAAATCAAGGAAAAACCTTGTGTATGCAATAGGGGCTGCATTTTACACTGGATTTTCATAAACTCTGGTCAGAATGGTTGCCTTGATAAAATCTAGGTCAAGTTCGAATATGGGTAGTCTTGGGTCAAAAACTAGGTCACTAGATCAAATCAAAGAAAAGCCTTGTGTATGCGATAGAGGCTGTATTTTTCAATTGATATTCATGAAATTTAGTCAGAATGATAGACTTGATGAAATCTAGATCAAGTTCGAATATGGGTCATCTGGGGTCAAAAACTAGGTCACTAGGTCAAATCAAAGAAAATACTTATTTATACTCAAAATATTTGCTCTAATTTTAATGATAATTGGCCAGACTATTGTTTTCCATGAAATCACTATGTCAAACATGTTTACACTGTTATGGTGTGTTATGGTGTGTTTCTCAGGTGAGCGACCTAGGGCCTTCTTGGCCCTCTTGTTTTAATAAGAGTTGTCCTCTACTGATCACGTGTCTTTATTATTATTATTGGAATATGAATCTCATGTTTATGTTATGTACATACTGAGAATTTAATAATAAAACTTGGTAAACTGTCTCACTGAAGCAAAACAAAACGAGTAGATTTTGAAACTAGAATGTATACCTTAGGTTAGATTGGGCGCGTTATACCCGACCTATATAACCTCATAAGAGCCCAGTTTTAATATATATCTGTATGCATTTGAATAGTATTGGAAAAATATAAAGAACACTATATGTTTGTTAAATGTAAAAAGTCACCGTTTTACAAATAAAATAGGTTTATCATCAGGTGTTCCTGAATACATTCAGAAGAAGCTTCACTTTACATCAGTTTTCTTCATTGTGACCGCATTAGGTGTTACTGTTTTCACATAACCCAATGCAGTAATGGATATAAAATGAGTGGGATAAATACAATCTTGATTACATAAAATAAAATGGAAAACTTCTCCTTACTAAGAAAAGAAACAAAGTGAATTTCGGCAGCTTTATGCATAAACACAAATACAAATACATGGCATTTATATAGCGCAAAAATTATAAAATATTCTATTGCGCTTTACAATTATATAACACACATTTAAAATATATTCAAAGAAAGCATTGAAATAAAATTCCGGTTCCCTAGCCTATGCACGGTATTTTGGTTAGAGAACCGGTTAAATTATAAGATATTCTATTGCGCTTTACAATTATATAACACACATTTAAAATATATACAAAGAAAGCATTGAAATAAAATTCCGGTTCCCTAGCCTATGAACGGTATTTTGGTTAGAGAACCGGTTCTGGACGAATAAGTTCGCTGTCTAGGGTACCTATTCCGGTTCTCTAGCCACTGCCTTGTATTTTATATGTTGACTATATTTGTATTTTTGTAAGATTGACCTAGCAGGGATAGTAAATAACTTGAAATTGCTGTATGATTACAATGTAAATGAATACATTTTTGGTTTATATATTGTCTTGACTTTTAAAACCAATTAAACAAGGTAAATTTGTTTCGATGTTCAGATATTTTATTGAACGAGTTGCCACATACTCATCTAGATTTCTCATATAATCTAGCTAAAGTTTACATATTCTAGCGATTTATAAGGGTTTTGTGTGTGTTTGGTGCCGTTTTTAACAATATTTCAGTTATAGCCAGTGTTCTTGGATTCTTTACCAGTTCTAATAAACTATTTTCTGCCAATGTCTTCTAACAAATCGTCACAAAGAAAATAGACCCCGTCTGGGAATCGAGCCAATGCCTCCGCGCTTCGAAAATCTGCGTTCTCCTTATGGAGCTGGCCGTCTGATATTATGGGGAATTTCTCGTGTAAGATGTTGTTCTACTATTTAGTAAATTTCTTCGTCAGTTTTACCTTTGTTCAACCTCTGTCCAGAAATAAACACTTTTACTTCCTTAATCCATTCTTTTACACTGTTGCTCTCCTGATTTGAAATACGGAAATAATTAACATTCTTATGGCTGACTTAACAGAAAGCACTACCCATATTGTGGAACTACTCCGGTTGTAATCGAACAAATCAGTTTATTCGTAACGCGTGCAAAAAATGTATTTGTACAAACGTTTGCTTATAATTATACCGGTATCTGCCGGTTCTCAAATTATTGGCAAAATACTGAAAACCATTGATGTTTTTTATGTTTTAAAATTTTATGAAATATCTTCATTCTAAAATATTTATTGCCTAAAAATTTTTGAACAAAGTTGGACGGCCTTTTATTTCTGATCAAAAGACGTTAAGTCAATTAAATATTAACGAAGAAACAAGGTCGCATCAACACTAAAACAGTTCATTTTTTACACAGGATTATTAGCGAAGCTGGAAGCTTCTTTTTCTTGCTTCAAATGGTGATGTGCTTCTGATTTATTTATGGCCAAAATAGAAGTGAAAGTTTGAAGTGGCATCATATTTCAAATATATTTAGGGTAAACCTTCGATATTTACTCTGTATACAAGCTGACTTACGGAAGATCGGTGGCTCTACCCAGGTGCCCGCTTGTGATGAAATGATGCAAAGCCATATGACTTGTGTCGGAACAAAAGCTCTGTACATATCTACCGTACATACGCGTTTTGTTTAGTCTGGGATGGAAAATCTTATCTTGTATTTGTCCATATTTCTTTCAGGTCAAGCGGAAAATCTCAGCCCGCTTATTGTTGCGAACGGATATACACAAATTTGCTTTTGTCTTGCAAATAAACTTAATAACAGCTCCGTTCCAAAAATAATATACCCCTAAATATTGCGAAATGAATTGCACAATTTGTTAATGTTTAATGTGTTGCGTTCCAGTAAATATACTCACAAAATATGTGCATTGGTTTATTTGCTGCGGTGAATAACAGGTTGCTCAATACATACACATGTGTAACAGCCGGCTTTTTATGTCGATACAGTTATTGCAAACCTTCTTGTTCCTAATACGTTTGTTAAACTTACAAAGATACAGATAGTATGTATGGAAAGCAAATACTGCTTAGATATAATTAGAGCCTTGTCCTTTCACAGTAAGTAAACATATTATAATTCGTTCATAGAGGTAAACTTGTATTTTTCGTTAAAAAAATGGTTAGCTAGCATAAAACACTTGTACCTGCATATTTGCTTCTCCATTGTTCTCTTTAACTAGAGGTTTTATGTAAAATGAAAACAAACATACTTTATATCAATATATAGCCATAATTAAGCAAAGTTTAAGGCCTCGTAATACTTAACTGACATTGATAATGGTGTACAAGTTATTTCGCCATTTTCGTGACGTATATTATGTTTAGAACGCAGTTATAGTTCAGGTCGGTGCTTTTTTGCTGTGAACGGACACATAATGTATAGCCTACAAACAAACCAAGTTGAAAAGGCGCTTTTCATTGGGGATACAATTGTGGGCGGAAACGCCATTTTTTGTTCATTTATCCTACAAACTTTGATTCTATGTATTCACCATGTTTTGTATATTTGCCCTTCAAACTTTGATTCTACGTATTCCCAGGTCAAACAGAAAATCACAACGCTCTTTTTTTTGCGGATGGCCACACCACATCTTTATTTATTTATTCTATAAACATGACTTAATGTATTTCAGGCCAAGTGGAAAATCTCGGCGCTCATATTGTTGTGGACGAACTTATCTCGAGGTCGCATTACTGCTTGTCAGCTTCATCTGTTCAGGAATCGCTATTGCCCTCGTTATAGTGTTGGCAACTCGACCTGGAAGTGAGACAAGTATATTTTGTTTGATATTTTCATTTTGGAGTTGTTGCTTGTCAGAGGATGAGGCAAAATTTTATTAATTTTTTAAGGTAACGGACAAGTTTTGACATTCGGTAACTTATGTTTGAATGCGTTATCGCCTAATGCAATTTCGGTATTTTCCAGCTGCTAATATACTCCGGAGACTGCCGAAGTGGCATACGGAAAATACGTACTCACACGGAAATTCCCGATTTCTTCCAACTTCGCCTTTTTGCTTTGTCGCCGGCCTCGCTTTGTCGAACAGGCGAAATTGGCAGAAATCTGTCACCATAAATAGTAAAAACTATGGTGATATATGTTAGTAGTCATGTAGTTATATTGATTTTCGTAGAAGTTGACACAGCTGGTATTTGTGAACAGAAGTATTCATGGAAAATGCAAATTATTCTCTTTCTTGCAGTCCGAACAATAACTATAACAGAAACGGACATAGGATACAGCCCGCAAAATGATAAACTGTCTGATAACTTAATATCAGAACAATCTGATGGACAGTACACTGATAACTCACATAAGTTGTGCCTTACAGAGGACTGCGTTAAAGCTGGTGAGTTACTGATTATTCAGGATAAGGTGTCAGTTTAGCAGTTTGATATAAACATGTTCGTGTAAACGGGTTACCGGTTATCAAGATAATATTCATATATATTTTATTTTCTGCCGACGAAATCCGTGTTTATTCATGTAATATAACAAACTAAAAAACGTGTTTATACCGATTTGATTGATTGACACGATCTCATAAATGATTAATACATTGACTATTTTAGAATTGAAACTATAAATGCACTCAGATATGCACGTAGTTCGTGCTTGACTGGAATCCTAAAGTTCCCTCTTTTGCTAGGCTTGTCTGTTACCCTATATTCATAAGTAGTGTAAAATTTTAGGACAATTTAAGGCGTCCAAATCTAAAATGCCAAACGTTTACAGTCTCCTACATGTTACACATACCTTACGTATAACCAGGTTACCACATGGTAAATTGATGTTTCTCAGTATTAACAACATCAAAAGATGAGCATACTAACCTGGTGGCACATGTATATTTTAGAGTCAAAATATAAACCTGGCGTAACATGTATATGTAAGGGTCAAACTTATAAACCTGGCGATACATGTATAAGTAATGGATAAAATATAAATCTGGCGATACATGTTTATGTAAGGGTCGGATTTATAAACCTGCAATACATGTATATTTAAGGGTCAAAATGTAAATCTTGCGATACATGTATATGTAATGGTCAAACGTTGAATGTTGTTATTCTTAGTCTTTTTATATTTTATATTATATATATGAGCCGTGCCATGAGAAAACCAACATAGTGGCTTTGCGACCAGCATGGATCTAGACCAGCCTGCGCATCCGCGCAGTCTGGTCAGGATCTATGCTGTTCGCTTTTAAAGCCTATTACAATTAGAGAAACCGTTAGCGAACAGTCTGGATCCATGCTGGTCGCAAAGCCACAATGTTGGTTTTCTCATGGCACGGCTCATATATACATTTATTTCAATCGGCTTATTTTATCGATTCTACCATGTAATACAATGTACTGATGATGATTTTGCAGCCGCACGTTTATTGGAGTCAATGGACGACACCGTCGATCCATGTGAAGATTTCTTTGAATACGCCTGTGGATCATGGAATAAATTCAACGAAATTCCAGAAGACAGGACGAGCTACGACACATTTTCAAAACTTAGAGATATAATAGATATTCAACTAAAAGGTATGGCTAGATTCTTTTGATCGCAAAAACTTCATTAACTTTGTTATTATTAAACCTGTAAGACTCAACAATTTGATGAGTTATTTACTTTTTGTATAAACATTTATGCAAGCTATTACATCAATAAGCAGAAATTTTATATTGAGATATCCCATCGTTATAAGTTATATAAGATTTCAACACATTGAGAAAGGAGAGCTAATTTCAACTTCGGAATTTCTTTTGCTTGGTTTTGTTAAGCAAAAGGTAAACATTGAAATTTTAATTACCCTAAACACCCAAGTTTTCTCACTGTATATTAGTTGATATCAGTCATTTTCTCACCTTCTTTATGTTTGTTTAAAGTCTTTGTTAAAAATCCTCTTGAGTATATACTATTGCATATACCAACACATTCATTTATTTATAAATGTACATTCTAGGATAAAACTGCTGCTATTGCCACTTTTCGGGGGTATTTTAACAGGAGAGAAAACGCTCACGTGCTGTTAAAACACCTTTTAATATATGCGCGTTTCTTGACAACGCGTAAATATATTACGCCCCAAAACGGATAATTCAAAAGGAAATGACGTCAACGTGAAAAAACAACGTAGACTTTACGGGGCATTTTATGAAAATGACGTTGACGAACAATATGTTCATTTACTTGTTTTTTTTACGCGTTTTATGCTAGAATAGCGTCAGCGCATGTTCTTTTCGTGTTATAACATCTTCAGAATCCCACGGGAATCGTTGGTACCCTCGCCCTACCGGGCTCAGGTACCAACCAACTCCTCTAAATTCTGCAGATGTTATAACACGAAAAAACATAAGTTATCCCTACAGATTTAATGCACCTGCTGAAATTCTATATACAGATTTACTTGAACATCCTGAGACATCTGAGGAAAGTGAAGGCACAATAAAAGCTAAACGACTATATACATCCTGTATTAATGAATGTAAGTATATTATCCCCAATGTCAGCCGTATGTTTCTTTATTAAGGTATTGTGTTCTTGAATATTAGAACGTTTTCAATTCTGTCAGTTCTATGTTTATCTATTAAAATACTTTATTGCTGTATGTCTATAGTTAATGACAATGTGATTCTTTTTTATTACATACTCATTTCAGTGGAACCTAAAACGTCAATATTTTTGTCATATTAAGTTCAAATTTCATACCGGGTGTGTGACGTCATTTGTGGCATCAGTTTCGTGTATCTCGTCGTGTTTAAAAGTTCTTTAACGACGATATTTTCAGTTTTACTCAATCTTAAGAACAAATTTACATCATTTATATAATATTTAGCATAAATGCATATGTACATGTAATAAAAAGATTTGCAACGAGAAATATGCACTCATTCTTTCGCGGAATAATATTGCGCTCCTGAAGTCGCGCAATTGTTCTGCTGCAGCATTTATGCATATTTCTCGATACAAATCGAATAACCTATAAATATTTATCTATTTAGACACTGTGTTAATGAATGAACATATAGTTACCAATGTATCAGTTACATGTTTATTGAAGAAGATACTGTCTTGCTGTCTGTTTGTCTATTAAGATACTGTGTATACTTTGTTGTTGTGTATTCAAAGTTCATTGTAAAATGTAGCAGTTAATACATGTAGGTATGACTGATAATTCGCTTATGGAAAGCGGCATACCGCGGATAATACTGTATTCCCAGAAAACACTATTTGTTACACAATATTTGCAAGGTAAATGTAATATTGGCCCGACATTGTTTCCGACAGATGTTTTGATGTCTAACATCAGCTAAATGTTGGGCCAATGTCATAAAAATATACCGTTTTGCCGGTTTCGGTCCGGTAAATCAGTGTTTACTGCGTAACCTCTCAGATTATTATTTAACACTCTTCAGCTTTGATAGACGAGCGTGATCTGGCACCAGCATTTGTCGTACTAAATGACCTTGGAGGATGGCCAGTAGCAGATCCAAAATGGGACAAGAAACAGTTTGATTTGATAGACTTACTTGCCAAACTTAGATTGTATAATAACAAAATTCTGATAGACCAGTGGGTTGGTCCTGATGACAAGAACTCAGATGATTATATCATTCAGGTACGTTTTTAATAATAACTCATTTACCTGCATTATAATTCTGCAGTAACTAAAACAGATGGAGTTTCTACCTTCATGACCTTGTCACTGAGAATTGAAATTTCATCTCATCTACGTACTGGGGGCCTCCGTGGCCGAGTGGTTAAGGTCGGTGACTTCAAATCACTTGCTCCTCATCGATGTGGGTTCGAGCCTCACTCGGGGCGTTGAATTTCCCATGCGAGGAAGCCATCCATTGTGGAAGGTCGATGGCCAGAGATGAAAGCTGGAATGTCGCCATATGACCTAAAATTGTGTCGGTGCGACGTTAAACCCAACGAAACATGCTTACAAAATTATACAAATGTTACCTTGAACAATAGGCGTCTCTGCATATATGTATAATGTAAAGATGCCATACACTGTGTATAAGGCCAGACTCTAAAAGCTTTAGAACTAAAGAACATTGCAAGAGCAAAATATCTATCTATCTATCTTCCGTTGACGTCAAACCCCTTGCGGGAACGTAGACGTTTTGCGCGTTAAAATCAAAAAGAGAAAGAATATAGTGATAAAAATTTAGAGTGGAAGAAACTAAAAATAACTTTGGTGATATAAAAAGGTTAAAACTTGAGTTTGCAGGATAACTAGGGCGAGGCATGTTCAAGGCTGCAAACTGCGGCACTGAACTGCTCTAGGGTAGGGAGGTGGGCGACACTGGGGTGTGGGGGGCGGAGTTGGTTCCAATGGTATACTGTTCTCGGAAAATAAGAAAACTTGTAATAGTCAATGGTTGTAGTAATTAACCTATAACTTTGGGAATGGCCATAGCGGACACATCGGGCCATTGGGGTCAGGTAATCTACGATTGGGATAGCAACCAGATCATGATGAATCTTATAGAAAAGTGATAACCTAAAGTCTATACGCCTTAAATCCAGTCGACGAAGGTTTAGGGAGTGTAGCATTTCTGTTACACTGGAAGTACGGTCGTAGTCGTCTTGATCCAACGGGCGGCTCTCCTTTGGACGCTTTCAATTTGGTCAGTTTGAGTTTGGGTGTTGGGCGACCATACCTCGGAGGCATATTCGAGCTGGGGTCGGACTAGAATCTGGTAAGCAATGGTCTTAATGGGTTAGGATTTGACCTTAATGTTTCTTCGTAAAATCCCTAGGGTTTGGTTAGCTTTCTTGGTTGACCTGTTTATGTGATTGTCCCATGATAGGTCATTTGAGATATCCACACGCCTAGATATTTAGCTGAGCTGACCGATTCAATAAAATAGGACTCGAAGAAAAGGTTTGATAGAATATATTCGATAAAAACATTGTGAATTTCATCACCTATATTCTCATAAAATATTTAATAAAATATAAAAATATATAATATTGACGACCTATGTGAAATAATGTTGTTCAGCCAAGCACGAAGTGTTCGAGGTGAGTTATATCTCATTAGCATTAGAAATTTTATCGGGATTATCAACTCGATTATCTATGGTCAAAATCTAGGTAACTGGATCAGATCACACAAAAGTCTATTTATATTCCATAGGCCACATTTACTACATGATCTTCTCGAAATTTGTATAAACTTTTTGTCTAATTGAATACCATGTCAAATAGGAATATGGACTATTTGAAATTGAATATTAGGTCATAAGAGCGATACAGGCCTTTCACGTCTCTTTGTTTGAATTTTAGTTGGACCAGACAGAGCTGGGAATGTCATCAAGGGATTACTATATGAAAGGGTTTGAAGATCCTCGGCTGTTAGCGTATGAGGAGTTTGCCGTTAACGTCGCGATTCTGTTTGGTGCCTCTAGCACTGTAGCTAAGGCAGATATGAGAGATGTGGTAGAGTTTGAGATCAAATTAGCGAACGTAAGCTAATATTGTACACTTTATTATAGAGTTAAATATTTACAAATGTCCTCCTGACAATGTTTTAGATCATGGATAGCATAAGCGTAGTAGTCTTCTAGGCTTGGAATTCCTTCAGTTTTACAAGTCTGTAATTCGAAATAAGTAAATAAATAAATACCTTGTAGTACTATTTTATCAAGATTCTGCACAAATATATTGTGACGAGTATCTTAAACGTGACCCGTAAGCTGGAAAAGGTGCCTCTATAGCACGGTGATTAAGGTCACTGACATCCAACTGCTTGTCCGTCACTGTTTTGGGTTTCCAATCTTGCTGGCGGTATGTTTTCCTTTCCTAAACTAGCATATAGAAAATTGGTAGGTTCTGACCAGGTTCCACTCCTGCCTAAAATAACGCTCTTCCACCGACACGAAAAAACTACAAAGTCACCACGTGACCAAAACTGATGTACGTGCTGCTTTAAATCAGACACAGAGAATCAGCTCATTGACAAGAAAAATGTAAAAGAAAAAATAAATCATTAAATATATTAAGTAATATTCTCACTAGCATTTGAAGTAGATGTCATATCATTTTGTTGTGACGTACCCATATAATCTAGTTTGATAGGTTACTTTATTGTTATCAAGGTAATAAGCAAAACAGGTTGTAATAGAACCAACAAGGGATGATAACAGAAACGTTTCAGATGCTCTTATCAAAAGTCCTGTCATGAGCGTATTGAGCTTATCTTTCACTGGACATTTCCCCCAATCATGTATGTATATTGTAAAACGTAGTGTTTACACTTATAGCTTACAACTCCGCAAGAACACCGGAGAGACAGCGAGGCACTGTATAACAAAATGACGGTAAAAGATTTGCAAACTCAAATTCCGAAGGTAAGATCAATACTAAGTATTCTTTATGAAGAGATTTAAGTAATGAAAATAACATTAGAAACAACAGAAGCAACAATAAGGACAGGAAGAATGACACTGATCAATGAAAGTAATGTTAATCAGTATTTTTTTTTACTTAATATGTTCCATGAAATTCTCGAAAGAGTTATATTTTTTATGTTTAGACAGTAGAGCTATATATATGTAAATCTATACAGTTTTGAAAAGGCCTTTTAAATATAATTTTACATGTGACTTCAAAATGTTACACGACTATTAATGTAAAAACGATTCTACGCATCTTCAATTTTGGATCACACTAACTCCCTGTATCCAGAACTTTAACTGTTTTTTTTTACACCGTTCCCTGCATAGAGAATTCGCGCCGTATGCTTATCGTCAATTTGATTTGCTGTGCAACGACATAGGTTACGACCCATTAACAGTCCAATAATGTATATAAATTATAATATATATTTCAAAAAATGTGACATCTTTCCCTAGCGCAGAGAACAGTGTGTAAAATTCATAAAACTGTTGGCTATCATGTGAGGCTACACCCGGCTATAAAGACTTAACCTTTAGCCTGCTACCGACAAGTGATTATGCCTTTGCGACCAGTGCAGACCAAGATCAGCCTGCTCATCCGTGCATGCTGATCATGGTCTGCTCTGTTTGCTATTCAGTCTGTAAATATTCAGTGAACATCCCTTCGTATAATAAATGGCACTGCCCAAATTGAATGATCCAGTCCATTTTAGAAATTTAGCGGGGTAAAAGTTAAAATGATAAGACGTAAGACATTTTGTTACCTTTATTTACCAGTATCGTTTTCTAGCATAAGCACCTTGTTTAACTTTATTCTGTGTGTTAAAGATTTTAAAAGACATTTTAGACATATTTAATACTTCTTAAACATAATGAAAATGATACATACATTTAAAAATTGATGAAATATACCTTTAAAAACATACTGGATATTGTGGCTGCAACATGTAACGCGTCGTCATGAATTGTGCTGAGATGAAATATAGACTAAACGATCTTCTCATTTCTTTTGACGTTGCTAATGTTAAATAGTTTCATATTTTCTTTGAATGCTACACTTTAAGAACATTGACTGAATTTGTATTGATTTATTGCAGTTTGAATGGATTCGATATCTCCGTGATATATTTGGTCGTGTTAACGTAACTCTGAACGAGACTGAAACCATTGTGGTATATGCTCCAGACTTTCTCAAACACATGGTGGATCTTGTAAAACAGACTGAAGAAAGGTAAGCAAATGAATAGTCAACAATTTTATTGTAATATCCAGATGATTCTGGCTTGACATTATGAAAAATGCTTATTAAATGATAGTATTGTTACTGAAACTATGTTTGATATAATTTCCAGTATTTAAACACGGTCCCTTGATTAACGATAAAACAGTGTTTTGACTCGCTGGCAGGGTCAAAACACACATTATTATTTAGCGTTAAAGTCAAAACAGTATGACTTTCGTAATGTATTAGACCCGAATTCATAAACATTAAACACGTGTAACGCAGTATAAATATGTACTACCACTAAAAAGGTGAATATATTTTAACAAATGACTGTAAAACAAGACATCCAGTTGTGAATGTTACTCTACAAACACTGTTAGTTTATATATCTAGTCATGTTTAAATCGTTGGATACTAATTTTCAAAATCTAAAATCCAACTATTTTAGTGAAAGATGCGCATTGGACACCTTAAAGCATTTAACGCTAGAAAACACACTGTGGCAAATGTTTATTATTGATAACAATTTTAGTAACCTTCGAGATTGTTGTTCGAATTGCTATATTCATATTGACAATCTTTATGGGCAATAATTGCAATATACTACAGTAGCATACATTCATATTTAAAGGTACATTAGACCCAAATTTCATATTTGAAAATATGAACAATTACTTTATATAGTTTATAAAAACATGAATTAAACAAGTTTAAATGTAGTAACAGTGCTTTGAATTAGGTACGAAATAGTGCATACCCAATTCATGAACATCTAAACACAGTATTTAATGTGCAGTACCACTAAACTACTGGAGGTTTTCAACAGTCTGCTCTTACTACATGACATCGAATTATGAATAGCTGCACACCCATATTCAGAACTTCATTTTGTTATATCTTACATAGTTTAAGAAAGGCATTATATATATTTAATTTCACAGTCCTAGAATTGTTCTTTCTCCTTCAGAACTTTGGCCAACTATATCATCTGGCGATTCATGATGAACAGAGTTCCAAATCTTCCAGGAAAGTATCGGGAGCTCAGAACGGAATACTATAAAGTAAGTATCTACTACACTTCAAATTGGTAAAATCTCTATTCTGCAGAATAAGCAGTTCTCGGAAAAAGTCATATGGTGTTGAATAATATTCACCCAGAACTAAAAGTGTCTTGGTACATATAAATTGATCCCAGTGCATGTGTCTGTGCATCCGTGTGTCCATGTGTACACAAACTCATGTCCGGCGTAAAACTTGGTTGTTGAAAGTTAGATTTTGAAATAACTTGGCACAAACGACAACCATAAGGCAACATGTTGCGCGAAAAATTCGGACTCGTAGCTTAAAGGTAAAGGACACATTTAGAGGTCAGGTATTTAGATAATTTTAACCGCTCTATAATATTTTCATGCGTGCATGGATATTTAAATAACTAGGCACAACATTCAGCATAACTAGGCGACCAGTCGCATTTAAGACTAATACACCTACTTTAAAGGTAAAGGCTGTAGAGGTGAAAAACATAACGTCCTTTTTCCTGGTCGCTTTGTATTTTTTAGAATGCATAGATATTCAAATACCTTGGCACAAGTATTTACCATAGCAAGACGTGACGCATTTTAAACCAGTAACCCTAACTTAAAGATCGGGCCACACTTGATGTCATTTTTCCATGTCTAAAATATTTATACGAACGGATGGATATTTTAGAACTTTAGCAAAAACTTCCTTCATAACTAGAAAATGTGTTGCATAAGACAATTTGCCGAGTGAAAGACTCGAACTTTTAGCTCAAAGGTCAAGATCACATTTAAAGGTCAAAATATATGCTGTTCTATAACTTTCATATACATAGGTGGATATACAAAATTTCATCACAACATTTTTAGATGCATGATTTTCAAGCTGTTTTATTCTGAACATAAAGCTTAAAATGATTATTTTTATTTTTAAGGCCATATTCGGCTCGAAGCAAGAGCGAGTCAGATGGAGGGACTGTGTTAGTTATGTAAATGATAATTTAGGCAATGCTGTTGGTAGACTGTTTGTCAGTAAACATTTTGACGAAGATGCCAAGAAAAACGTGAGTAGTTAATGTTATTTTTTTGTTTTGTCCTGATTATTTTATAGCCAAACAGATACAGACTTCTGATCATATGACAAAATTTCAGTATTAATGATAGGTGAAAAAAGCAACATTTTGACACAACGTGTATAAGCCACTGTGGTACATCATGGTACATTGAAAATGCTTGGTTACACACTACATTTAATGGTAAAATAAATTATCATGACATGATTTATATTGAAAGAAAAGTCCATAATAATGCACTATAATAAATATTATGATAAATATTACAAATTAATAAACGCGAAACGTGACCTGCAAAGCCAAGGTGAGTAAGATTTAACCCCACTTAGTTTGATTTCAGTCAGTACATATGTTTATATTTCTATAGATTTTTTTTAGTATGTGTAGGTTCAACTTTATTTCGCAAGAAATGTTGGTCAATAAAGAGCCGGTAGCAGAGTTTGTGCACTCACATAAATAAAACAGAAAATATTTCTTACAATTAGGCACTTGAAATGGTACAAGATATACGTGTGGCCGTCAACGAGCTACTTACTGAAGTTGATTGGATGGATGAAACTACAAAAGAGCTAGCAATCGATAAGGTTTGTAGCACTTTTTTAAATCTTCAGTATTTATATTTATTGTCTTTTGTCACGCAAATATTTCACCTGTCATGTTGAAGTTGTAAGTAAATTGTATATCTTAATAGCACTCTTCTGGAAGACTGTGTATCACATTATTTGTTTTGGTATTCAAAGCAGGTATGCCTGAATGGTTAAATGTACCAAGATAATTTTGTTTGAAAATGAATGTTTGGAAAAACTTATTTTTTCTTATGATTTCAGGCAGATGCGATGGCAGTTAAAATAGGATTCCCCTCATACATCCTGAATGACACTGCGTTGGATGAGGAGTATAAAAATGTAATACTAAGCATTTTCACCTTCTTTTCAGAATTTCGTGATTTTTACTTCAATTACATTATTTTGCCGCAAAGAAAATCCAGTATTAAAAAGGACAAATTATTACCTTTCTTAAAAGGTGACAATGTATTTACCTGAGCGTATAATATGTTTATTTTGTTAATGTCAAAGGTTTTTAATTTACCTGTGTCCGTCAGTCTGTCCGTCCGCTGGGCAAAATTTTGTGTCGCGCGTATCGCAAAAAGTATCTGACATAGATTCACGAATCATTAAAGGAATTAAGTTATGTCCCTTGGGTTTTGTTTGTTACTAAGTGATTCACAAACACAACACCAAGATCACTACTTCATATGCAGTATAACATTTCTGTACAATTGCTAACAAAATCATGCTTTTAATTGGCCGCGTTCTTTTCAGATGCCTGTTTTTTTGCATATTGTCATGGAATCTATTTTTTGCTTTGTCATCAACAACAAATATAACCAAACACTGTCAGTTAGTTGGGACATGGGATGCTGTCTTACATATAAGCTCGAGGGTTTAGATGTTTTAGATGTTTGTTTGAAAGTTTAAATGAGCCGTGCCATGAGAAAACCAACATAGTGGGTTCGCGACCAGCATGGATCCAGACCAGCCTGCGCATCCGCGCAGTCTGGTCAGGATCCATGCTGTTCGCTTTCAAAGCCTAATGGAATTGGAGAAACTAATAGCGAACAGCATGGATCCTGACCAGACTGCGCGGATGCGCAGGCTGGTCTGGATCCTTGCTGGTCGCAAACCCACTATGTTGGTTTTCTCATGGCACGGCTCAAATGTATTTTATACTGTTTTAGTATTACATGTCATATCTTATTTACAAAAGGGGCATTTAAGACTCTAGTAGCATATTTGTTCATCAAGTAGCAACAAATATTTCCTAGGTTTATTCTGCGAAACGTTCTGATGTTATAGTGTTTTTACTATAATTAAGAGATGCAAAACACTAATTTGTTTTTGTAAAGAAATATTAGAAATGTAAGAATCGTGTAACTTTATACTTGTCTCAACATTATCACATGCAAGTATTCATTTCAGTCACAATGAACAAAAAATATTTATTAAGAGTTTTATCAGTTGTAAACAAAATGCACGTGCTTTTGTATTTTTTGTTTCAGTTTAATTACCACGCGGACAAATACTTTGAAAATGTTCTTGAGACAATACGCGGCATTGCTATCACTAGCCTTCAGATGATTAATAAGCCAGTTGACAAAACATTGTAAGTATTATTTGTAGGTTAGTTAGATTCGAAACAAATGAAGTAAAAATATTGTTTTTATTTTTGTTAAAAAAATGATAGTGCGATACATCAATGGACACTAACGTTTAAGTGCATTTTTATACCAGAGTTGTAAAAGAGTTGCTATTTAGAAGTGTCGTTAAGATTTTCGACGTTAGTGAATATATATGAGCCATGCCATGAGAAAACCAACATAGTGGGTATGCGACCAGCATGGATCCAGACCAGCCTGCGCATCCGCGCAGTCTGGTCAGGATCCATGCTGTTCGCTTTTAAAGCCTATTGGAATTGGAGAAACTATTAGCGAACAGCATGGATCCTGACCAGACTGCGCGGATGCGCAGGCTGGTCTGGATCCATGCTGGTCGCATACCCACTATGTTGGTTTTCCCATGGCACGGCTCATATACTAGTATAGACATAATCACGAGACAGAATATATTTTTGTATTATCAAACACACAATGAAAGTCAAGTAACATATTTGAAAAGTTGATACAAATAAAATAAAACCAAAAAAAAAAATGAGAAAAATATTAAATTACCAGTCACAGAGCATCAGATTTTATAACATATATTTCATTTATGAAACAGGTGGTCAACAACGCCAGCAATCGTCAACGCCTTTTACGCATCTACGAAAAATCAAATCAGTGAGTACTCGACAATGATAAACTGAACAGTTGATGGAATCTTTTTCATAACACCACCAGATACATACTTTATGCTATATTAAAATAATGACTGGAAACAAATTAACCATACAAGACCCAGGTGTCCAGGTACACTTTGAAGTCACTGGGCAAATAACTTTATTTTGTTTATCCATGCTATATATTCTAAACGCTTTGAAGGATTTTCATAAACATTGCACCAGTTGCTGGAGCTGCAGAGCGCGTGGTCCAGTTCTATGTCAATACCACCACACTGAGGTCAAATAGATTTATTTCATGTCCATGTCATATCTTCTTGAGTGCTGGAATAATTATCATAAAGCAAGCATCAAATATGTTTCTCATCCGGATGAAGAGCGGACGACTCTGGTCTCTAGGTCCTTATGTCAAGGCCACACTTTGAGGACAAAGATTTAAGTCGTGACCGTAACAAATATTCAAAATGGCTACAAAGGTTTTCTTAAAACTTGTTGTTTAACTCATCAGGATGACCTGCAGGATGCATGATCAATGCATCTAGGTCTAACGTCAAGGACATACTTAGAGGCCAAAGGCCAAATAGTTTTAGGTTATGTCCACATATTAATATCTTCTAAACTACTGGAAGGATGTTTTCATAAAACTAGCATCAATCGTTTACCTGATTAGACAATGAGAACAGCACATCAACAAGATCACTATGCAAGGTCAATATTACACTTTGAGACCAAATGTCAAATACATTATTTTCACAACTGTCATTACATAATCCCCTCACCAAGACAATATGCAATGTGTAAGACCCAAGTGACTAGGTCAAACTCCCTAGTGTCTGCAACCATTATTATAGTGATGGTTCTAGTTTGAAAACTGAAAGCTTCCATATATTCGGAAAATCATAAAAGTTAGTAACTAACTTAAATATCATCTCAAATATAAGATAACACTCTTTTAGTAATATAGCTATGTATTCAACGTTGCATATGAGTCAATATTTATTTGTTGTAATTCCAATTAGTACTCTGTAAAATGCTTCAGTGAAAACTGCAAGAACCCAATAAATATTTTCGCATCATTCCATACGTCTTGAGGTTCGATCTAAGAAACATAATCAGTAAATTTACTAGTGCGTTTATTTCCACCATTTGAGTACTTTAAATTGCTATATCATATAATTATAAATAATTTCATAAAGAATCCTCAGAAAACGTTTTTTATTCAAAGCATTTAAAGTTATTGGACTCAGTTGTTTAGTACTTGTGTTATAGTCAATTATTAATATTGCATTTTAAAACATGTGCCATAATAAATATGGATTTCTTGCACTCGAAGTAACCTTTTCCTTTTTCATGTATGTGCATTTGTAAAATATATTTAACGTGTGGTGTGTACACCAGTTTTTAACGCACTTTGTTAATTTAATACATTTGTTTTTGTAATTTTAACCGTGCTAATTTAGAAACGTTTATCATTATTATTTATTAATATATTTCAGTGTTCCCTGCGGGTATTTTGCAGCCACCTTTCTACAGTAAAGGATATCCAAAGTAAGAAGTTCTAAATACACAGTATTTTACCTATCAAATCTAATTTGATATTTTATTCCCACTGACATTTTAGTTCATATGACAAGCTTTCAACCATTACGATTAAAGAAAAGGTCCGATGCCCTCTCCTATAAACCAGTACCAGACACGGGCAAATACTTTTGTAGAATCACCAATCTCTCTTTAGCCAGGCGAATAACTTACTCATCCATAGAAAAATAACACTACAATTTAAACATATACGAAACGGGGTTCTGAACAAACATCAGTGAGAGGCTGGTGATTGGGTTCCGAAATAGCATCAGTGAGGTGCAAGTGATCCGAATTTAGCGCAAATTTTGTTTCGAACCAACATCGTTGACAAGTATCACGAAATTAGCGCAAACGAACCAACACGTAGTCGGCGCAAGTGGAGTTTCGAACCAAAATCATTGAGGGGCAAATGATTTAAGGTTAGCGCCAACTGGGTTCCGAACCAACATCAGTGAGGTACAAGTTTTTCGAGGTTAGCGATCTTTACCCCTCGGCAACTTCAGTGAACAGAATAAAAGCATTGCTTAGTTAGAGAAGTCAGTCGCAACATTTTCGTCATGTATTGTCTCCTTTTTTGCACAGGCATGATTTTCCTTTAATTAACCATCAACAGTGTTTTCATTTTGATGAATATAAAGTTTCATTATATCTGAAACTGTAAACTGACCCATTCTTAATTGTTAACAAATCTATAACATTGTCATCAGATCGCTGAATTATGGTGGTATCGGCATGGTAATTGGGCATGAAATAACGCATGGCTATGATGACAGAGGTAAGTTTCGAAACCTTTCATTAATAATACCTCGATGAACAGGCTCCATTTCATAATTAGCGCTGACAGCTTTTTACCAGACAAAAAAGTGACGAAAGGCAACAGAAATGGCGTTTGATTTCCCCAGTTTTGGCAATTAAAGCGAATGCACGTGTTTTAAGGTTTTTGATTATATTATCATTATAAACAAAGATAAAGCAAAAAACACTAATATGGCGAAGTGAATTTATGATATTTTGCCATACCGTAATTTCGTGTTTTCTAAAAATAGCAACTTTGGCACTTGAAATGTTTTTAGTTGACGTCCCCCAGACATCATTGGTTAGCAGTATTAACTGCACATATAATATCAGTTGAAAAACGTCGGTTTTCAACTATCCATGGATGCATTTTTCGAAGCATTTCAAAAGCCAAAAGCAAAAAATAGTACTATTCGTCATTTGTCCTGTTTACAATATAACAGATATGTAGCAATATTTTGACGACATTTCCAATATAAAACCTTCGTCTATGATAGGGAAAATTCGATGAACAAAAATGATAAAACGCTCGACAGAGCATCAGACTATATTATCTTATTCGACTTATTTCATATACATTTTATATATTATATCATTTCTATTCAACATTGATTTAAGGTCGTCAGTATGACAAGAACGGTAATTTGAAGCAATGGTGGGATGATGACGTCATTGCCGCTTTTAAAAAGCAAGCTCAGTGTATTGTGGACCAATATGGTAATTACACAATAGAAGAAGTAGGAATACAGGTAATTCTATGTCATATAGTTATTAGATTTACGATTAATTGATTAGTGGCTGTTATATACGAAACTATTACATGACTAATTTTATAATCGCCGGTCCATAGTTTGCGCTTTCGACCGGTCTGTAGGTCACCATTGGTTAAAGAAACAAACATGACATTTATTTCTGTTGTCACGCAACAAAACATTTGCCGGCCGATCATCAAAACTATTACCATTCGCTCTTCGGCCATCAGGCAATAGTTTTGACTATTAAATTGTTGGTGAATAATGTATTGATCATTATTTGAATACATTATGACGTGTTTATCATCTCCAGTGTGAAAACAAGATAAAAATGAATTTCACACAAAGTTCAAGTTCATGTTACCTTTCAGTTTTAGTTTTCAAATTAGAGAAAAATTGTTCTTCAGCTTAATGTCTAGGTAAACAAAATCATGAGGGCGGAGGCATCTTTGTTTCTTGTTAGATTACCAGAGTTAGATATAGCAATTCTCTATGAATAACAGATAGTTGAATCTGTATCGGTAAAGGTCTGCCCAACAATAAGTATTTCAGTATTTACATATATTTGTTTTGAAAGAAATGAAATGACATTATTCCATTACAGATAAATGGAATACAAACGCAAGGTGAAAATATTGCGGACAATGGAGGCCTAAAGGAAACATACAGAGTAAGATTTAAAAAAATGTATTAAAGTTACAAAAACACCTGACCTGATAACGACACAAATTAGTATCCAAATATGAAAGCAATGCAGAGAGAAAGCATGAGAAAAGTTAAGGATATGATCGGTGTCAAGAAATTTCCGTGCGATTCACCGACTGAGTCAAGGAGATTTTTCAATAGAACAACCTTCATTTTTTAAAGATTTAAACGTAGGTGTAAGTTATTTTACGTTAGAATCTCCAAATGTGGCAAGAGAATTTCATTTCATTTTTTTAGGAACATGCCTATAAGTTTGAAAATACAGTTAAGCCAAACACAACTTTTTAAATTTTTAATTCCATAATACTGTATGATTTCTAGCTAAACAGAGCACAAAGTTCTCAAGGTGAGCTATTGTGACCTACCTGTCATTGACCGGCGTCGTGCGACGTCCGTCAACATTTACCTTGTTAACATACTAAAGGACACATTTGTGACTCAATCTCTCAAAATGTTTGTCTTGATGATCTCTAGGTCAAGTCTGAAAATGGGTTATTTTGGGTCAAAAACTAGGTCAGTAGGCTAAACAAAGGAAAATCTTGTTGACCCTCTAGAGTCCAAAGGTTAAGTTGGTAACTCATGAGAATTGGTCGAGGTGTTTGCCTTGATGACCTCTAAGCCAGTTACGAATCTGGGTCATGTGGGGTCAAAAACTAGGTCAACCGTTCAAATCAAAGGAAAAGCTCGTTAACACTCTAGAGGCCACAGTTGCAACCCAATCTTTATGCAACTTGGTCAGAATGCGTGTATAGATGATCTCTAGGTCAAATTTGAAACCGGATTATGTGGAGATAAAAACTAGGTCAGTAGGCCAGATCAAAGGAAAATCTTGTTAACACTCTAGAGTCCACAGTTTATATTTGAAGCTCATGGTGACGACTTGTAGGTCAGTTTGGAATCTCGGTCATGTAGGGTCAAAAACTAGGCCACCCGTTCAAATCAAGGGAAAAGTTTGTTAACACTCTAGATGCCACAGTTGTAATCCAATCTTTATGAAACTTTGTCAGAATGTTTGTATATATGATCTCTAGGTCAGGTTTGAAACTGGGTTTGTGGGGACAAAAACTAGGTCAGTAGGCCAGATCAAAGGAAAATCCTGTTAACACTCTAGAATCCACTGTTTAAGTTTGAAACTCGTGAAAACTAGTCAGAATGTTTGTTTTGATGACCTCTATGTAAATTTCGAATCTAGTTTATGTGGGGTCAAAAACTAGGAAACCCGGTCAAATCAAAGCAAAAGCTTGTTAACACTCTAAATGCCAGCATTTTAGCCCAGTCTTTATGAAACTTAGTCAGAATATTTGTATAGATGATTTCTAGTTCATGTTTGAAACTAGGTCATGTGGGGTCAGTAAGCCAGATCAAAGGAAAATCTTGTTAAACTCGAGAGTTGACAGTTTAAGTTTGAAACTCGTGAGAAATGGTCAGCGTGTTTGCCTTGATGGCCTCTAGGTCAAGTTCGAATCTGGGTCATGTGGGGTCAGATACAAGGTCACCCAGTTAAATCAAAGGAAAAACTTGTTAACAAACTACCGATTAGCAAGCGAGGTCATCGAATAAATACAGTTATGTCATAAAGGATACATGTTTATTCTAGGCATACCAGAAGTGGAAGAAGGAACATGGGGGACAGGAGCCTAGGCTACCTGGTCTAACTGATCTTAATAGTGAACAACTTTTCTTCCTCAACTTCGCTCAGGTAATTTCTACTATCCTTTACTTTTGTAAACAGAAAAAGAGTTGCATATGCCCTGGTTTTTTCAAATATGTAGTATTTTACTGAGTTTATTTAGATACCGTTTTACTCCATTTTTTGGTCTTCGTATTTAAAATCAAAATAATCATGAGTGGTAAATTGTAAGCTCTTCTTTCATTTTCAAAGTCCCAAAAAGAAAGTAAGTTTAAAGTAAGACTTTAATAGATGTTATGGAACAGAATCAGCTAGAATTCATTTTATTTAGAGTACTGGAAGTATCACTGTATACATGTATTTAATGCTGTTAATTAAGGATGGTTAAATGGTATGAACATTTTGACTGAACGTTCATTTATCATTGATATAAGCTGAAGGCCACTGAAACTAAAACGACACTCGAAAATATTTACTCATACTAAAATACTGGTCTTTCTGTTTTACATAATCTTACAAAATTTAATTTTTGACACATACTAGTATTCGTCTTGTTCCTTTAGATTCACCAATGTGTCTTTTTCCATTTCGCCGAGGTAATGATGCCTAAAATTAAGATTTTAGAATGTTTATACATTTTTAATAAGATTTATCTGTTTTATATCAAGTCTATTTCTGTTTAACAAGGTGTGGTGCGGAACGACGCGTCCACAGGCGATGGTAAATCGAATTCTTACCGGAGTACACAGCCCCGGGCGTTACAGGTAAGCAAAACTGGGGTATACAGTTCAGGTGTTAGAGGTGGGTAATAAATTCGTATTGGAATACACAGCCCCAAGTGTTAAAGCTAAGCAATTCTTGAATACACAGTTGGTGCGTTACAGGTGTTTAATAAATTCTAACTGGAGTACAAAGCCCCGGGCGTTACAGGTAAGCAGTTCTGGATTATACAGTTTGGGCACTGGAGGTGGGTAATAGATTCGTACCGGAGTGAACAGGCTCAAGTGGTACAGGTAAACTGGAGTGCTTACTATATTACGCAGCTCCGGGCGTTACAGATAAGCAATAAATTCATACTTAAGTACACATTGCTGGGTGTTACATTCCTAACATGACGTTATAGGATAGCAATAATTACAACAAAAGAAAAGCACTTGTATAGTTCTTCCTTATTTGTTTCTAATAAGTCATTATCACATCGTTTCCATTTTACAAAGTTTGTAATAGAAGTCTCTTTAGTAGCTTATGAATATATGCATTTTATTTGATGTTTTTCGGGTGTGTTTTCAGAGTAATCGGAACACTGCAGAACTCGGTGGATTTCAGTAAAGTATTCAACTGTCCACTTAATTCTTACATGAATCCTGAAAAGAAGTGTGCTGTCTGGTAAACATTCAAAACAGTTGTGAAAAAAAGCATTACTTGGACATACAGTAGATATATCGCCTGTTGTTTATTACGTGTATGATATATTGACCTATAGATGGACGAGCGACCTGGGTGTTTGCAGGGAGTTGAACCATTCATGACGTAACAAGAACAGTAGGTTATGTCATCAAACTTCAATTTGCATAGAGTAACAAAGAAACCATATTCAAACTCTCTTGTGTCAAAATCTATATTTGCATTAACTAACTTTGGATATTAATAGAGTAAAAGAAAGATGAGCGGAATGTGATTGATTGACTGTACATGTACATTAGGAAACAACTGATGTCGTGTATGGAAAGTTTTATGGAAAAAGAAGAAGAGATGGGAACAATTTCATATTACTACACCAGTTTAATAAACAGTGTTTTGTTGCTGTTACTGAAGCTTGTTTTCTTACAAAAGTGTTTACCTCATTGTTTTTGTATATATGGTTTTGTATGATCAAATATTTTATTATTTGGTGTATTTTTTACACAAAATATTACTTAACATGACCTTCAATATTATACAATTATTGACTCTTGAGCTATTGGATATGATGTGATATTTACTGGAAGAGGTCAATATTGCCCTCTTTCGGTGAATAACACATCGTGTCCAATGGCTCAAGAGTCAATAACTGTTTTATTATATGGATTCAGGTTTATGTTTGAAAGTAACAATAAATAACTTCCATTCTATTTCTAGAAAGTCATATTTAATGGGGGATCACCCACTAACCATTAAACATGAAATATATTTTGAAAGATGATGAGTGATTTTGGCCAATGAAATTTAGGTTATTTTTAGAACAAATGATAAAACCATTGACCACACGAGGGGTGTTCAAAATATAAGCCGAAAAGTGCTCTAATATCTTTGTCTCTACTCGTATTTTGCTGAAATTTAAAAATGTACTAAAGAAGAATATACATGAACATTATTTATTTGCCGTTTCTAAGGCAACGTCACTAACATTGAAGTGGCCCGACGTCATTGTAACGCTGTGATATTAAACAAAATGAATCAATGTCACTCGTGATTAGCAGTTTTTTAATGTTTCTCGCCATTAAACACATTTTCTACACCTTTCTATGAAAAAAACAAAAACTGCTGGTAAAGTGGGTCAGCGAACAATGATACATCGATCCATCTTGACTATTCATGTGCTCTAATTTTCAAAACGTGATTGAACGTTATTGTCGTTTGGTGTTTGAACTTTGAGTCGTCAGCGATATTCTACCCCTCCCCGCCCCCACATACCACAGATAAAATAATAGTTTCTTAAACCTCGTGCAGCATAGCATTAACCTCTCTTTTATTTTAGATTCAAAACACAACAATTCAACAATTTTTGGTCATATATGAAGAAATTGGAGTATTTTTCCGGGTACTTGCTGAACATCCGTCGTATCGATTGAAATTTGTTTTATGATCTTACATATTCTAAATTAAAGGCAGTACGTGTAATAAATCTGAAACTGATTAATATTAGATTAAACGCCTATTTCTACACAATGACATATTCAGTGGCGTTGTACATTTAATAAATCCATGACAATATTGAATTTGCAGTTCAGAAATACATCTTTTTGTAGTATTATAATTAACCTTGGGTATATTAACTGTATTTAACTTGTTTTCGTTTGATACAGGCACTGTGTCTGGGTTTTGACCATGTTGAAAGTTGTTGTATTAGTGAATCCAATTTTCGTACAGTGCTACCATACATACTTGTATGTAGCATTTTTGTGTTTCGATCAAATGTATTGCATTATCATGTTTGTCAGCACCGTTCGCTAGGGTTTTGTAAATCTCAGATAAATCGACCAACATTTTGATTTTGCTCGCTGGAAAGTCTTATGACTCATTGATAAGATTGATAACAAGATTTGTTTAATTGTTCAACAGTATATTTTATGCAGGGCTTTGTAGTATTTTATTATTTTACCACAACAACTTTTTTTCATTTCAAGCGATATCACGCAAAACTGTTTTGTGACATTGTGGTAGAAATTCGACAATAAGTATATCTCATTCATATAAGAGAGCGTATATCGCCTTACATTGATATGTGGCTTTTAAGCAAGAAAAAATTTATGTAGATTTATTAGAATTAAGGCTTATTTGACAAGGTATTTTGTTTATATGGTATACACTGTAAATCAAAATGGTATTGGTTTTACTAAATTTCGGTGCATACACGTCATGTTCATGCTGTGGGTTCCATGTATCACCTCATTATTTCCAAATTCAATTGTTCATTTATCTTGCCCATTATCATTACCTTTTTTGTCACATAAATTTGTTGATGTACGTGTTTTGTTGACATATTTTGGATCATTGTAAATAATAATCTCATATATGTATTTCTCATTGTACATTTGTAAGGTTTTTCTTTTTCGTTCCTACCAATGTCGGTGAAAATATGTAAAAGTTCGTTTATAACTTTTAATACATAGCTATATTTTTCATAATTGTTTGCATATCAAAATGTCTCGCATTTAAGGGCATATATGCATTGGCTTTGCGGATTCATTAGATAAGTTTTAGTTGTAAATTATTTTGCCAATGGCTATTTTTTACACGTTTTGTCGATCCGTAAGCATATAAAATATGTGGTGGCTAGTTTAGGACATTTCGTTATGGTGTCGGCCCGGTACAATTCTCCTTCTTTGCTGTATAGTAAAACAAGCACTTTTGGACATGGATTGTGAATTTCACAACAAAATTGCAGCATTGACAGCTCTGTATTTCTGAAGAGTAATACTATCCCAGTCAATATATCACAGAAAAACACCACCATCAACGATGAACTTTTTTGCTACACATCAAAGTATCTAGTCCATGTTTAAATTTCCCACTGACATCTGTCATCGCCACCAGTCTGGCGTAGTTTTTTAATCCTTCCGCACAGAAATGTAATCCTGAAAAACACACAAAAAACAACTGTTAAAAACATCCGAAATGACAAAAAATGTACACAGTATCAATAAATACATTTGGAATATAACATGTCAAAGTAGGGATAGCGTTAAATTGGGAACTTCAAAATTTCAAAGAACTACTTTCTAGGATACAACGACCCGGAAGTACTTCTATACCGGGGTGACACCTTATGTGGCATTGGCGTGCTCGAGGCTTTTGTGGCACGTTTCGTTGTGTCATCCTGGCGTGCGTGCCAATGCGCTATAACGAAATTATGGATATGTTGTGTGAAATTTTCGCGCGCTAGCGCGACAAAACGAAACCTAGAATCGGGCCACCCAAAAACAAAATGTGCTACTTGAGCCAAACGCACAATGAAAAGTCCTAAATTAGCCACCATTAAAATTCTATAGCTAGAAGCATGACAGAACCCGTCTTGCTTGTGACTGATGCAATCCTGGTATGTCCTACACCATCAAGGGAATTTTGCTGATGTTAATGTTCTTATAAACTGTAACGTAGTTTATAGGCATACAGACACTAAATTCGCATAATGGCGAATTCAAATAGTAATCAGTTGTTTTAGCTCTGTAGAGATATTTTCCTTATTTTCTTTGCAATTGTTTGCTGAAATCACATAACAGATCTATGTTTGACATGTAGGTAGCATTTTCATAATGAAAAAGTAATATGCCAAAATGTGTCATGGATACTTAGATCGTACCTCACCACTACAATTTGGGGTCTCATTCTAGATGATTTTGTAGCTTATGTGTTTGACAGAAAATATTTGTTTTTGCATCAAACATCATCCACACTTTTTTAGTTTTTTATTAAGCACTGACGATATTCTTCAAGACCATGTAAGTTAGACATTTAAGTGGGACCTGATGTGTGCTGCAGCCATTGGAAATATGTCAATTTTATATAGAATAAAGAAGACTAGTTATTTAGTGTACTGTGGCCTAATAAGAAAATTAACTCTGCCTTGCTTACGTTCTCGAAATATTTCCCTTTATTTATTTTAATTGTAAAAGCTGTAACTCTAAAATGCGCTGGAGGAAATATTCAAAAACACAGTACTAGTATACAAAAGCCATAACTCTACTTAGCTTACTTACTGAATATCTCCCTTTGTTATATTCGTTCATCACTTTTGTCCGAAGAAACACTCTAAAACTAATACAGAGATATTGTTGGTTTTCACTCATTAACAGAGGACACTGGAAGTAATTTGCATTACACAAGAATATTAGATATAACACACCTGTTTTTGAATTGTCTCCAGTTATTGAATTAAGTTCCTGGGCTGTAATTTAACACGTACTGAAGGAATTTCATTAAAACAACATACATAAATAGACGACATTAACAGAAATTGCAAAGTGCAAGTACCATAAAAACTCGTTTTGAATTACTTCCAGTTTCTAAATTTACTCATAACAGATGTCCAGATAATAACTCCAGAACTATCAGACGGACTTCTTTTGAACCCTCACACAACAACAGGATATCGGGAGGAGCTTGCTTTCTTTTGGATAATCTCCAGATATTGAAAATAGTTGTCCTGAGCAAAAATCTAAAAATGTTAATGGAAATGAATTTAAACTAAACTGCACAAGAGGATGGAAGTACCTTAATTTTCAATTGCTCTCAACGATTTTATAGTTTACCATAATTGTCATGAAACTGTAAAAGGTGCTTTCCTTATGTTGCACACAATACCAGAGGACAATTAGAGGAAGTGTATTGTCCAAGAACCAAAATTTTACTGTAGATCCGGGCCATATTTTTTGCAATGTCTTCAACTGAATAAAGCTATTGGACAGCAATTTTACATTTCAAATTATTTTGCTTTGGCGAGGTTCTCTCAGTGCTGGCCTCGACTTCTCGAAAATACTTAAGTTTGTTAACATACTTAAGTACGTTATTTTGCTTAAGTTTTTGCTCTTCTAAAG
Source organism: Mercenaria mercenaria (assembly GCF_021730395.1). NCBI lineage: Eukaryota > Metazoa > Mollusca > Bivalvia > Venerida > Veneridae > Mercenaria > Mercenaria mercenaria. The sequence continues at coordinate 67,831,116 of NC_069374.1, forward strand.
CAATTTAACGGACTTAAGTCACAAACTTAAGTATTTTCGTAAAATTGTGGCCCAATGTTCTAGTTCCTTTTTAGTGACTGAAAACTTTATTCGGCCGGGTCCTCCAAGTAAAGTTTCCTTTGGTGAACGAAATCCTTTGTAGTCATAATCTTAAGGATCAGCTTTGTTTTATTAGCTCACCTGTCACATAGTGACAAGGTGAGCTTTTGTGATCACCCTTCGTCCGTCGTCTGTGCGTCCGTCCGTGCGTCAACAATTTCTTGTCTGCACGATAGTGGTTTCATTTATGATTTTATTTTAACCAAACTTGCACACAACTTGTATCACCATAATATCTCGGTTCCTTTCTTGAACTGGCCAGATCCCGTTATGGGTTTCAGAGTTATGACCCCTGAAAGGGTCAAAATTAGCTATATCGACCTTGTCTGCACAATAGCAGCTTTATTTATGATTTGATTTTTACCAAACTGGCATACAACTTGTATCACCATAAGATCTTGGTTCCTTTCTTGAACTGGCCAGATTCCATTATGGGTTCCAGAGGTATGGCCCCTGAAAGTGCCAGAATCAGATATTTTGACCTTGTCTGCACAATAGCAGCTTCATTTATGATTTTATTTTAACCAAACTTGCACACAGCTAGTATCACCATAAGATCTTGGTTCCTTTCTTAAACTGACGAGATTCCTTTATGGGTTCTAGAGTTATGGCCCCTGAAAGGGCCAAAATTAGCTATTTTGACCTTGTCTGCACAATAGCAGCTTCATTTATAATTTGAATTTAACCAAACTTGTACACAACTTGTATCACCACAAGGTCTTGGTTCCTTTCTTAAACTGGCCAAATTCCATCATTGATTCCAGAGTTATGGCCCCTTAAAGGTCCAAAATTGGCTATTTTGGCTTTTGCAGCCATATAGAGACTTCATGTATGGTTTTATTTGATATAAGCTTCCAAAATATCTTCAACAACAATAAATCTTAGATTCCATGACAAATCAGATCCAATCGTAGGTTCCAGAGTTATTTTATATCTGATTACCTCCCCTGATTGTAATCAAAATGGATTTATATCAGTAAGTACTTATAGGACTTAATTGAAATTTCATAATTGTCATTAGTTGGACTGACACAATCAGGGTAAATAACTATGGACTGATTTTATGTCAAATTACCTCCCTTTATTTCAAATTAAAATGGGTATATCTCCGTAACTAATGAAGATACTGATCTGAAATTTCATTTATGTCAGCAGATTTATTTGGCAGAGCCTTCTATTGTTCACTTACAATATTTCTTTTTTAATTACTTCCCTTTTACGTTACTATAAATAGCTTATTTTAGGAACTTTTTTATTATTGGCCGTAGGGAAAAACCGAGACCATTTTTCTGTGGTACAACATAGATGGTACCTCCAATTTTTAGGTGTATTTTGACATATCTGTACCTTGTAAGAATTGTTTTTTCTTTTTGGTTAAATTTCTTCCCTTTGTTGTTCCTGTCCTTTGGACTTAAATATTTTTACTGATGACCTTCTTGTCCTCAAGTGCAATGATGACAGGTGAGCGATATAGGGCCATCATGGCCCTCTTGTCTATTTATACCTTACCAAAATAAAGACAGACAATTGCTAGAAGTTCATTGACGGGTATTACCAACGTAAAAAGAACTTTAAGAAGATACTATTACATCAATTTATTTTCGGGTAATACGTGTTTTATTTCCTAATGTTTTACTGTCTCAGTATTCAGTGTTTTTATTGTTAAAACGAGATATCATTAAATTTCTATATCCATATTCTACAGAGTTTTATGTTATTTATTCTATCAATGGACAGTGGGTATAAGGCATGAATAGAAACAACATAATGTAAAGCATTCGACGAAACACAGTCTACATGTATTGTCTTTTGTGACATCTCGAAGGCGTTTGATAAAGTTTGGCACAAAGGCGTTCTTTTTAAACTTAAACAAAATGGCATTACTGGTTCTTTGTTGGCTTGGTTTTCAGATTACCTTAAAGACAGAAACCAAAAAGTATTTGTTAAAACATTTTATTCTAGTATTAGATACCTTAACGCTGGAGTACCACAAGGGTCAGTGATAGGTCCTTTGCTTTTTCTTATTTAAGTTAATGATATAGCCGACAATTTATTAAGTGTAGGTGATAGTTCTCTCGCCGTCTCAAACTGTAATGTAAACATAATTGAAAGTATCCTTAACAATGATTTAAAAACAATAAATGACTGGGCGAAGCAGTGGTTGGTTCAGTTTAATCCCAACAAAACTGAAGTTCTTTTTTATCACTGATAAATAATAACCCTCCTAATTCAGTATTTAATGACGTACCATTAGATATTGTTGAAAATCACAAGCACCTTGGCGTAACCTTTAGTCAAGACGGAACGTGGCATACCCACATATCAAATATTGTTCAATCTGCATCTAAAGTATCGGGATCAATGAGAGCATTAAAATTTAAACTAACTAAAAAAACTCTTCAGCAAATATACATTTCTTATATGAGACCAATACTTGAATATGCATCAGTAGTTTGGGATAGCTGCACACATTATGAACACTAGAAGAAACACTAGAAAAAACTACAATATGAGGCGGCCAGAACAATGACCGGTTTAACACAGTTTCAATAAACAATTTAATAAAAGAAATAGGCTGGGTCTCTTTATCCGATCGGCGTAAAATACACTAACACTGAAAAACTGATTTTAATGTATAAAGGAAGGCACGGAACACTACCAGTCTACTTAAGTGACCTTATCCCACCTTTAGTTAACGAAACAGTGCCATATAATTTTCGTAATAATGACAACTTTGTGACTGCAGCACGCCGTACAGAAATATTCTCTAAATCTGTAATACCATCATCAGTTAAGTCATGGAATGAAATAGAACCTTCATATTTAAAGCAAAACTGAAAGAATTATTTAAGCCTCCCATTGTACCAAAGTATTTCCTTATTGGAGAAAGAGAAAATGCAGTTTATCATGCTCGCTTAAGAAATGAATGTAGCAGCCTTAACTAAGATCTTTACAATAATCACTGACCCATTTTGTAAATGTGGAAACGGAGAAGAAAATGCAGAACGTTATTTCTTTATTTGTAAAAAATACTCTGAGGAAAGACTTCGTTTATTTCAATTAACAAGATAATTCCAACCTTTAAACACAAATATATTATTCTTTGGAAAAGAAGAACTAACTGAAGAAGAAAATAGTATTATTTTTTAGCAGTGCAAGCTTTTATTCAACAGTCAAATAGGTTTAAGTAAGTTTAAATTCAATAACGTAAAAATTTATATACATTTTGTTATGAATGAAATTGTCAACTTATGTTCCTCTTTGCTTGAAAAAAAAGTATGGAGTTAAGCATGTTTTTTTTTTGTTTTTTGTTTTTTTGTTGGGATGCAGAGGCAGCTTCAAGAAACAAAATAGTAGCTCCATTACAGAAATGTATTCTTTGATATGTTTTTTTCTCTCTTGTATTATTGTAATTTCTGTTGATGTTTTTTTTTCTCCCTCAAGTAACTTGCTCACATTTAATCTGTTTAATAGAGTATAACATTCTTTCTAAGGTAAGGACTGTATGCTGATGTTGAAATAACTTGTAGCCCAACCCTTTTGTTTTTTGTTGTGTGTTAAAACTGTATGTATTATTGTGTGTATCTTTGAAACAGAGAGCAATAAAATATGAAGTTTAGCCGAATAACAACCAGTGTTTGCTGAGAATTACTCTGTACAAGAATTGTACTATAGTATAGTATTGTTGAATAACTAAAGGGCAATATGTCTGTGAAAAATAATCCAACAAGAACACGGAGACAATATGCGCATCTCTTGATGATGAACCTTCCTATTCCAACTAGTAATTTTACTATAGTAAACTATTGCTGAATAATCAAAGGGCAATAACTGGGCGAAAAATCATCCGACCGGAACATGAAGACAATATGCATATCTCCACTTGATAATGAACCACCCTGTGAAGTATGGCTAAACTCAAACCAGTGGTTGCTGAGAATTGTACTATAGTATACTAATTAAAAGGCAATAACTCTGTGAAAAATCATCTGACAGGAACACGAACTCCTCTTGATAGTGGAGCTTCCTATAAAGCTTCGTTAAATTTCAACCAGTGGTTGTTGAGAAATACTCCAGACAAGAACAGCGGGATGGACGGACGGAAAAAACGGCGACTGCATGCTTCATTACAAAGACAGTAAACAGTTTGCATTCAATTCAAAAACAAAACTTCACTGTGAAATATTAGCTTCACTACCTTTTCTTTATAAATATCTCACTTATAAATTGCGCTGTTAATAATATATATGATCTTTTGTTTACACTCTATTGGTAACAAAGCAAATGCCAAACTATTGATATACATGTATGAGAAACAAATACAAATGTGCCTCATATCAAAGATAAACTGTGCCTGACCTGACATGATCGGCATTAATTACTGCCCTTATAACCGCGGCGATCGAGGTAAGAATAAGTGTTGAAGCCTTTATATTTTGTGGGTGGCGGATCGATTTTTATCAGAGTCGCATTTTTTTCAGTATTTTATACTACAAATGACACACAGATAAAGAGAAATTATATGGAAATCTGTTGCGTATTGTAATATTTTTTCAAGTAAGTATGAAGTATTTTATAGAACGCACTATCAATGTGCTCGTATGCAAGCGAAATGAAATAAGTTATGATTGTATCTAATCCTTGGCTAGAAAAATATGTTACTTCGGGCTCCTACTCCTAAAATGCTCTAGAACTAGAGCAACTTACGGCTAATGAAGCATTATGTATTTTGCATTGAAACGAATTTTACTTTATTTATTTATTTAATAATGATAAAACTTAATTAAGCAAATCATGATGATTTCCCAGTCTAGACAAGTCTAGAAATTGAACTCTCAAACGTCAAAAAAAAAAATACTTTATCGCACATTATTAAGGCATTTTGAAATGTAAACAAACAAAAGAATAACATGAGATTAATTCCATACACAACCTTTCCCGGATGCAGATGGCCTAAAGGTAAAGCGCTTCGTGTCGGACTTTTTCGTCGTGAGTTCGATTCCCAAGTTCGTATATTTTTATTGTTAAAACTGTATTTAATTTCCTATTTTTCAAAGAAGATACTCAAGTTAGTTGATCTAGTTTTTCAACTTTTTGCACTAACTGAATTATTTCATTATTATCAGAAATTAATGATAAAATAATAATAATTTATCATAGCCCTCCAAATTGAAGAAAGTGAAGAGATCTAATCTGTATATATTTCTGTTGATTAAGCTTCAAACGCTTGTACCTAGAATGAGTATGTAGCGCAAATGTATATAACTTTTGACGGATGCAAGATTCGAACCGTAAAAAAGTATCACTGCAAAATAATAACATCCCCTGCGCCAACAAGCCAAGTATTAATCTAACTTCGCATATATTTTGTTTTAAACAAAAATGCTACTGTTTCAACCGGCGGGGCGCATCTGGCGCGCGCCCCGAGCATAGGTAATTTGTCTTTTGTACTGGGTGAACAAAGTGCAAAATATGCATCTTTTCTCACTCACTACGCTCGCATACGTAATATATCTTTTATTCTGGGTGAAAAATAAAACAATATGCATTTTATTCTCGCTCGCTACGCTCGCATAGGTTTGTCTTTTGTTCTGGTGAAAAATATAAGATATGCATTTTTTTCTCTCTCGCTACGCTCGCAATTAATTACAGAATTTATCTTCTGTTCTGGGTAAAAAATATAAAATATGCATTTTTTTCTCTCTCGCTACGCTCGCCGTTAATTACGTAATTTGCCTTTTGTTCTTGGTGAAAAAGTATACATGTAAAATATGCATTTTTTTTCTCGCTTGCTACGCTCCCATAGGTAATTTGTCTTTTGTTCTGGGTGAAAGAAAATAAAATATGCTCGCACAATAAAAATCCGACAGAGTTTGCACGAGCTCCTATAACGCTCTTTACCATTTCTATGTTTAATAGCCCTTCGAAACCCCTCCCCATAAAATCCTCAGAAATCGGGCTAAGGAATTCCGAGATACTTTCGCAAGAAAAAGTCTGACAAGCCATAAAACATGGACTATAGTTAGCATGTTATTTGGGTTGATTTTGTCACAAACCTGTCCTTTTTCAGTACTACATAAAGTACGTCAAAACGCCCAGAATGCACCAGACGGATCCATTGTTTTCAAAACTTTCCGGGGGCATGCCCCCGGCCCCCCTAGTTGCTCTACTACAAATATTGTACGCCCCCCCCCCCCCCCCCCCCCCCCCACACACCGCCCCTGTGTTTTATATGCATAAACGCCATAATAGTGTAAGGTATTTAGTACGCACCATTAACATTTTCACCTTTTATGCTTCATAAAGGTCACTGCAAAATAATCTATTCGGATGACAAAAACGAGATCACCACGTCCTACTATTTGACCTCCAGTATAAATGTCATACGTGTACAGTGTAAACGTTTTCAGATTGAAACATCACGCAAAAACTTTATGTGCTTGATCTAGACATGGATAACAGTAATATCTTAATCCGTGATGCAAAACCCGAGGATTGCGATCAAATTATCACTCTTATACAGGTATTTTATTATACATACATGTGTATTTACAACCTTCATATTTATTAATAAACTTTGATAATGTGGCAGTTGACCTCAATACAGTCCACACTGTTTATTTTCCAATACATTAGATAACTAATAATAACTTTGCAATATAACCGCAAGTTAATTTTATGACGGATTATCTTTGAACACCCCTGGACTTACTGGACTCATCTGCCACTTATTAAAAGCTTATTAGTACATGTATGCGTATATGAATATCTGTGTGTATGATTTTAATACACGCTTACATAAGAGCTTTTACGTTTAGATAGCGTGTGATCTGATAAATTTAAAACTTGATAATAAACTACATTAACAATGTAAATTCTTTTTGGATTCACAATGTTATTGTACTTCTACAATAATTAAAATGCAAGTTACAAAATTATTAATAATTTTAGAAGAAAGTTTACATGCATTTTTATCCCGATTATTGAAGACCACATAGGCCTAATAGCTAATCAAAACAAAAGAAAAAAACATAGTTTTAAAGGGGATTAATCACATTTAGGCAACATTTTATGTCTTTTTTCAAGTTAAGAGTATTTTGTAAAGAATTGATTTAATGAACAAAATATAGTTATATAAACGGTTAGATGCCTATTAGATATCTTATTTTTTTTTATTTAATTTTATCATAACTCCCTTTTTATATTAAAATCTTCAAAAAGTTGGAATATTCCTTTTGAATTCAATATAATTTCTAGTCTTATATTCGCATTTGTATGCCAAAAATCAAGATTTTAAACTGTGTAGTTTTTTTAATTAATTGATTTAAAATATACTTTAACTTAGGTTGTACAACCGAGACAGGTAGAAGGGATGTTATAAAAATTTTACAAACTAGCATTTGTAATGCATTTCTACTTAATCTATATTTGTCAACGTAAATCTTTGATAAATGTAAAACAATAGGTCTTATTTTCATATCTTTCATTAGGCATTTGTTGATTAAATTAAAACATATTGCTTAGATAACTGATAACTCTATCTAGGTTTGGCAACCAGGATAGGAAAAAGAAATAAAATCGCTGTTTGGGAGGCAGTAAACAGTTTTCTGAGCTTCTCGGCCTAGAGTCGCCTACCTAACTTTCAAAACCTCACACAAAAGTCTGTAACCACACACCTGAAATAAAGATATTGCAGCATTAACATCACTGTATGTCTATCGTTACAAACCATCTACAATACATCTCTAATATCTAGTTTTCTGTTTACGAGACCTGAATTTTGTGCTCTCCCGGTCGCGGAAACTGATGACGAAAAAAGCTAAATTTGCCAATTTTTAAATCGCTGCAGAAAATTCCCTGAAAATGATAGCCCCAACTGCTACACTGTTCCATACTCCGGTAACACTGTAAAATCTGAAAATAAGCTCAAATATATGTGCCATTCGTACCGTTTTTTCACTGTTCCAGTTTTCCTGAGGCCCCTGCTAAAATGACAACCCCACTTTAAGCTAGGTCAGAGGAAGCATGTATACGCTCCTGCAAGTCATTACGTCATTCTATCACGATCAAGGCTACTCAACTGATTTTCTTTAAATAAGTGAAACTCAATTCTAGCCGCTGAAACTTCAATTCTAGCAATTATTATTATTTAGAAGTTCAAATATGCACTTCATTCCGTAAATTGCCTCTTATTTGTAAATTTCACCCCGGCCAATTCGACACTAACAGCTCAAAACTGTTTACTGCCTCCTTGTGATATATGATGTAGAATCTAACACGGTATCAGTTATTATCTATATACAGCTTTGAAAACCAATCCGATCACCTCGGCCTTTATGCTACGTCCAGGAAATATTTTGATTGATTTCTTTTCCAACTCGCTGCAATGACGTTAGACGCTATGACGTAAAATCTGTGACGTATAAAACAGTGACTTTGTTGCACATTCTTGCATAAAAACTACTTTTTTTCACTGGATCCGCCCATGTATTAACGGGAGAAAAATCGTGTGCAAACAAGGCAATTCACGTGCTGTTAATACCCGATTTTTATTTTTGAAATGCTTTGCCAGGGATATATGTATGTATTTTTACGCACACTGATATTTGGCATCTGCGTCTTGTTTCTTCCTTAACAACCTCATCTTGTAGCATTATAAATACAATGTAATCCATAGTATGTTTAGCTGTATCTGTTTCCAACCCCAAACGTACTGCCCCCATCAATGTACGCTCTAGCTTCTCTTAGAGTTCACTCCCTTTACAAAGCGTCTGTTCAGTTATTGTAAATAACTATGAATAAATAAGTATCGCGTGTAACTTGTGCTATTGTTCGTTTTTAGGTATTATATTTATGATTTTGGTAAGTATCAGTCGGTATGTTTTTATCTAATTTCTCGAAGAATTTATATAAACAGCTTGGAAACTTGACACTACGTTCGTACTTATCCGTACTCCAACTGCGTGTCCGTACTCAATATAACTCGAATGCAAAGTTATTATTCTTGAAATTGTGATCGAGTCCACCAAATTGTGAAATGATATGAACGATTATTGGTAATTTTATGTTTGTAATAATGAGAGATAAAAAATCGTTTAAAAACCTTCAGGAGGTGCTTTTGATAGCGTTGTTTATTTCCGGGCCCTGGATACGGATATTTAAAACATGTTTACCGTTTCCAAGAACAACTGGAATGGTAAATAAAAAATGTACCGGAATCGTCAAGTCATCACGTATGAAAACAATACATAAATCGTCGTGAAATATATTTTTATGCAAGAATGGCGACAATACACGTTTGTTTTGTGTATTAACATCTGCAGAAGCCCTTGGGATATGTTTGTGACCACGACCTTCGGTCTCGGTCACAAACAATCCCGCGGGCTTCTGCAGACGTTAATACACAAAAAAAACGTGTATTATCCCTACAATAACATACATGCAGCCTTGGATATTATTAAGGATTGTATATAGGCTGTATATTTGTCTTATACTAATGGTGAAAAAATTACTTTTAAGTATATATAACTGTATTTCGACCCAGCATCTTTTCCGTATGTAATAGACCAAACTCACACCAACAGGCTTTAGCTGTAGTGTCCCCTGATTGCAGTACAGTAAATTTATTCGAAGTCTATGCAAGAGCTGTCCCGTGTCTTTGGAACATGGTGGGGGTAAGAGTGAGGTTGGGTGCGCACCATAAACCGGTTTAAGCTCCCCAGTGGTGTTTTTGCCACTGACCGTTCCAAGGCGGTGCCCCACTGTGTTCCTTTGTTTTGTCCTGAGTTTTGTCCTGATGTGTTGGCTTTGTGTATGCGCGTGTGTGTGTGTGTGCGTGTGTGTTTGTTGAGTGCACGTCTGCGTGCTGTGGGTTTCATTTTGGGGAGGCTGCGTTTTTGGTACGTGGCATTCCCTGTTTGATATTTGTCTTTGCTTTTTGGGTAAACATCAGTCCATCGGTTCATGAAAAAATGGAGAGTCAGCCGTTCACGTACGTTAAATGTGGTTTAATAACATTATTAGCATTTTTCATATTAAGTGTATTCTGTTAGAGATTTATCTAATGAGCAAAAAGACCCATTACATAGAGTTAAACTATGTTTTACTTTTTTATGAAATTTTGAAATTACCCCCCGTTAGGCTAATATGAAATTATTCAAAAAGTGGACTATTTTTATTTTAATACAGTCTCTAGTTTTACATTTGCAGTTGATAAATATTGAGATATTTCAATTATCTAAACCAAAAGGTAACTTTTGAAATAGAATGTAGCTTGCAAATTTACAGATTTTTAATCTATCCGGGTTGCGCAACCAAGATAGGTAAAGGGAGGCAATATTAAGTGTAATAACTTGCATTTCTAATGCATTTGGGCTAAATATATATTTGTTAATGTTAATCTTTGACAAATATAATACAATAGTTCATCCATATCGCTGTTTAGGCAAAATATGTTTATTAAATTTATATATATATACTTTGGAAACCAGGATATAGAAATCAAATTTAAAAAAAAAGCGTCCAGTGAAAATCGAACATATAAATAAGCATATTGACAAAAAAAAAGCAGAACTGATCTTTTTTTAAAACTGTTGATGAAATCCGTTACCTGATTAAAATCTGATTAACCACCTTTAAATAGAATGCTCTCCAAACTGTGGCGAGCTTAAACTGCTCATTGATCTTTCCAAATACATGTGTTATTTCTAGAATTAAAATGTGATAATTCTGGAGTTTACAATCTCCTTTGAATACATTTATATCTGGTAAATAGAAATCGCTTCAACATTTTAGGAGCTGGCAGATTTTGAGAAAATGCCTAATGGTCCCAAAATTAGTGCAGATGTACTACGGAAAGACGGCTTTGGCGAGGAGAAGATGTTTAGATGTTTGGTTGCATGTGATGGTGACTGTCTTGTTGCATACGCTTTATACTTCTTCAATTATTCCACGTGGGAGGGTGTTAATTTGTACCTAGAAGATTTGTACGTGACACCGGCCTATAGACATAGAGGAATCGGTACCAAGTTATGGCGCAACGTCGCCCAAGTCGCTGTTGACCGGAAGTGCAACAGACTGGACTGGGTATGCTTGGGTTGGAATAAACAATCTATAGAATTATATAAATCGAAAGGCTCTGTAAATCTTACGTCGGATGAAGACTGGAACTTGTTTAGACTAAGTGGGGATAACCTTCGTGCATTTGCGAATAATACTCAGTAAAAACTTTTGATTTTAATAAAACTGACGGATATATGCTAATTTATTACAACACGCGCTACTTTCACTGCAATTTAAAAATAGCTTCTGATATGTTATATATATTAAAGTAAAAGAACTTTTTTGAGCCTCTATAATGTTTCCTCTAGAAATTTCAGAAATATTCATTACTTTGCATGCTTGTTGAATAGTGTATTATTAATGTTTCTTAGCGTACGTTAAAAAGACATCTGCTTTCAAACATCAGTTCATCAAGTGGTCAATATGCATAAACAAGAATCTCAAGTTAAAGCATGAAAAAAAATATTTTTAATCGGCGCCATATTTTACAATACAATACAATTATTTCGGCATTAAACAAAATACAATGTACATTTTATAGCAACATATGAAATATTGGTGAACAAAATAAAATAATTATATTCAGTTGGTATCAGAAGCACATTGAAATTTAGCACGTGAAAATAGTTACAATTTACACAGTATTATCAGAAGCTTTCAGGGTCACAATGGAAATTTATGAAAAAGGTGGAAATAGTTACAACTTTGCAATATTATCATTAAATTTTGCCTTCGGAGACACCAGCTGTAATGGAAGAACTGAAAGTTACATATTGCACATTGTTATCAGGGGGAAAAAAAATATATTCAGTTGTTAACAGATGTTTTCAGAGGCACATTGGAATTTAGCAAGTGAAAATAGTTACAATTTACACAGTATTATCAGGTGTTGTCGGGGGCAAAATGAAACTGGAAAAAAAGTGGTGATAGTTACAATTTACACAGTATTATGAGGTGTTGTCAGGGTCACAATTAAACTGGGAAAAAGTGGAGATAGTTACAATTTACACAGTATTATCAGGTGTTGTCAGGGTCGCAATGAAACTGGAAAATTCGGAGATAGTTACAATTTACACAGTATTATCTGGTGTTGCTAGGGTCACAATGGAACTAAAAAAAGTGGAAATAATTGCAAATTTTGTAATATTATCATTAAATTTGTTTTCTAAAGGAACAACTGAAAGTTACAAATTACACATTGTTATTAGGGCACACAGGAATTATATTCAGTTGTTAACAGATTTTATCAGAGGCACAATGAAATTTAGCAAGTAAAGACAGTTACAATCTTGTGTTGTCAGGGTCAAAATGACTGAAAATGTGGAAACAGTTACAATTTACAGAATATTATAAGAGGTTGTTAGGGTCACAATACAATGACAATGGAAATGAAAAAGGTGGAAATAGGTATAACTTTGCAATATTATCATTGATTATTTAAAGGTTTGTAATTAATTGATTATACCACAGGGACGCATTTGATTTTAAGTAGCATTCATTTCTGTTCTCAATACTAACATAACCCGATTCAGTTTCCTATTAAACAAAGAAGGCTGAAAATTTTGTGATTATACAACCATTAATTTTTCTGACGTCATAAATAATACGTCATAGCGTCAAAAGGCAAGCAGCGCGCTGGAAAATAAATCAACGAAAAAGAGGCAAATACTTTTATGGATATCGTCAAGTGTACTTAATACTTCTCATGGGCGTAGGAGCGAGTTTAACTTTGAGGGGGGGGGGGGGGGGCAAACCTTTTTCGACCGGCGGGGGGGGGAGGGTGCGGCAAGGTATCCCCGGTGCATTATTCATCGACAAAGCCTCAAAGCCTTGTACAGGGGCCAAATGGGCCAAAGGCCCCCTCAAGCCTCTATGTTTTAGCAATCATTGACTTATTCTGATGATACACATACGACTAGGCACTGAAATGTCTTAATCAGTCATATTATGTATTTTTCTAATTAAGTGTGCTATTTTTTTACATTCTTCTGTCGAAGCCCAGGACATACAATCAATTAGCGCTGCATTTGTCTAATTGTGATATAAAGTTGTGGAAATATCATTTCCCTTTAATGGACAATGAAAAACAAAAAAATACATAACGTTTACATGCGTAAACAGGCTTAATAGTTACATCGATTTTGCAGGCGCTCAAACCGGAACTGTAGTGGTTGCGCTCAATGATATATTATTTTTATAAAATGTAATCAAACAATCCTTGGCGTGGCGCGTACAGATTTCAGTACTCACACTACAGAAAGAGACAAGTCAGAATACAATGGAAGGCAAATCAGAAATCAGGTTGAAAAGAATTATATGATGCTAAGTAAATGTTATATTAGACTGCAAGTGATATCTCTTTTCATCTTTTCCAAAATATTTGGGGGGGGGGGGGCAATCTATAGTTTGGCCTCCCCTCTCCTAGCTTTTTTGGGGGGGGGGGGGGGCTGGGCCCCCTGCTCCTACGCCTATGCTCCTTGGAAACGTGCACAGTTGACTGGCGTTTCTGGTGATTTTACCTATGCCGGTAAAACCCATCTGCCACCTCCACCACATGCCAGATAACTCTTTTGCTGTTAATGACAACTTACGATTCGAGCATTGATTACATATTGTTTATGTAGAACTTCCCGCATTTTGTTTAAATATGCTGCTACAAAAAAAAGTGCTGCGAAGAAAGTAGGCTACTTGTATTTCGTTTCGCTTATTCTGTAATTTGTAAAATACGGTATGAATGAAACATAATCTGACTGTTTTGACGGTTATTCGACAGAGACCCGTTACCGCCTAAAACTGTACGTCGAACCGGATATTTCCACCTGCATCTACAACAAGTTACTTTATAATATTACTGATGCATACAAGGCTAGGGGAAATGATCGAAACTTAACCCTACCAAGCTTACTTACTGAATTGTCTCCCTTTATTAAATTCACTCATCACTTTTGTCCAACTAATACAGGGATTTTGTTGGGCTTTAACACAGTAGCAGAGGACTTGGAAGAAATTGCATTTTACAAGAACCATAACTATACCATACTTGTTTTTGTGAGTTATCTCCATGTGTTAAATTAAGTTTTCCGCGCTATAATTCTTAACGTTGTGAAGGAAATTTTTCAAACTATAAACAGAAATAGACAACATGAATAGAAATCGCATTGTGCTACAACCATAAAAAATCTTCCTTGACTTTTTACTTTCCGTTTTGAATTCACTCATAGTTGTCCAGATAGTAACACCAGGACTGTCAGAAGGATTTTGTTGCACTTTCTCATAAAAACTCCAGGGCATCGGGAGGACGCGCAATGCACTAGAGATTGCTTTCTTTGAATATAATCACTGCCCCACCCTCTCCCCCCCCTCCCCTCCCCCGAAAGCTATGTATGGCTATTATAAGAAAGTGAAATACTGGAATATGTCACTGAAATAAAATTGATATTAATTTTACTCTTTTTCAGACAGTGTAAATAAAAAAAATTATTTTTCACTAGTACAGCACTACACTTGAATGTGAAAGAGTATGAATTTTAGACATTTGTAAATTCTTTGCCATATATCCTTGATGTATAAACACCTAGACGTTTCACGGGTAAAATGGGTATAATTCGGTTAAAACCATCATATAAATAAAAATGATTGTTTGTTCCAGTATAAGACTGAAATATATTTCACTCTTGAACACCATAATTTACATTTTCACTCGAGGGGCATCCGTGGCCGAGTGGTTAAGGTCTCTGACTTTGAATAATTTGCCCCTCACCGATGTGGGTTCGAGCCTCACTCTGGGCGTCGAATTCTTCATATGAGGAAGCCATCCAGCATGATTACGGAAGGTCGGTGGTTCTACCAATCTGACTAAAGTACTTGATCTTCTAAACGAAGATCTGAGAACGACCCATTCATATACGTCTTCTGTATATTTTGGATTTCCAGTATTGCTATTTTTATTTTAACCAATCAGACGACTTGTTGGAATGTCGAAGAGTAAGAAAAATGTGCAGTCATTCCAGGGTTCGAACCCGTGACCCGTCGCTTACAATGCAAGTGGTCTACCGATTGAGCTAACCGGCTATCTAACACATTACGACATAAGAATTGTAAATATCAAAAGTCAAGTCTACTGGTAGATTTGCAAGATATTGTAAGTTAAGCTCTGACTGGCTAGCGAAAGGGTCGTCAGAACGAGGCTATGAATAGGTCGTTGTCAGATCCTATGCGTAGCGTAATAGGAGATGTACTTTAGTCAGATTGGTGGTTCTACCCAAGTGCCCGCTCGTGATGAAATAATGCACGGAGGGACACCTGGGGTCTTTCTCCACCATCAAAGCTGGAAAGTCGCCATATGACCTATAAATGTGTCGGTGCGACGTTAACAAAACAAACAAACGAACAGTTTCACTCGCGGCTGCGTCACTCGTGAAAATATTGCATATATTTCGATCTTACGCTAAAACAAATAAATATTCTCTCTACATATATGCAGAAAAGTCTATTTCGAATACGTTCTAAAATACACACTATGTTCATTTCTTTTAAACGAGTTATGTTACAATGACCAAACTTTTGTTCTCCGTTTTTAAATGCGGTCTTCGTAATTATGTATACTACACATCTACATGTAAATATGTCTCGTTTGACCAAAGTGTTTTCTTTCAAACTAAATTACTTTGTTGGTACCATTTTTGTTGCATTTGTATGAAAAAGAGACTGTTATTCAATATATCGGAAATATATATATTAAACGTTATTAAAATCCATACTTATACAAAGTGATACTGGAAAAATGTTACAATGGACTGTTATTATCATTATTTTTTTTATTAGTATAATGATGACAATAATAATGATAACTAAATCTTGAATATGTCGTTCTAAATGTAGATATCAAAGGATAGGCCTGAGTCATAGGCGTAGGAGCAAGGGGGGTGGGGGGCAGCGGGGGCCAGGCCCCCGCAAAGCTAGGAGAGGGGTGGCCAACTATAGTTTGCTCCCCCTCCCCCCCCCCCACCCCCAATATTTTGGAAAAGAGATATAACTTGCAGACCAATATAACATTTACTTAGCATCATATAGATCTAATTCTTTTCAATCTGATTTCTGATTTGCATTTCCCTTGTATTCTGACTTGTCTCTTTCCGTAGTGTGAGTACTGAAATCTGTGCGCGCCACCCCAAGGATTGTTTGTCTACATTTTATAAAAATAATATATCATTGAGCGCAATCACTGCAGTTCCGGTTTGAGCGTCTGCAAAATCTAT
Source organism: Mercenaria mercenaria (assembly GCF_021730395.1). NCBI lineage: Eukaryota > Metazoa > Mollusca > Bivalvia > Venerida > Veneridae > Mercenaria > Mercenaria mercenaria. The sequence goes on from NC_069374.1 coordinate 67,847,534, forward strand.
GTAACTATTAAGCCTGTTTACGCATGTAAACGTTATGTTTTTGGAGTTTTTTTTGTTTTTCATTGTCCATTCAAGTGAAATGATATTTCCACAACTTTATATCACAGTTAGACAAATGCAGCGCTAATTGATTGTATGTCCAGGGCTTCAACAGAATGTAAAGAAAATGAACAATACATAATATGACTGATTAAGACAGTTCACTGCCTAGGTGTATGAGTATCATCAGAATAACTCAATGATTGCTAAAACATAGAGGCTTGAGGGGGCCTATGGCCCATTTGACCCCTGTACAAGGCTTTGAGGCTTTGTCATGTATAATGCACCGGGGATACCTTGCCGCACCCCACCCCCTCCTTCGAAAAGGTTTGCCCCCCCCCCCACAAGTTAAACTCGCTCCTACGCCCATGTGAGTGATATATTGTTTCGCATAAGAACGAAAAACTCGGGTTATTCTGCAATAAATCACACTTTGGAACTTATTATTTCGATTCTAACACGACAAACTAGTATCAAAAGTGTTAGAAAAAAATGGTAACTACTTTTTGCGACCGTGCTACGCGCCTGGATCGGATGACGTCATTGCACGCGAGTGGTTTATTGCAGAATAACCCGAGTTAGTGTTTGAAATTATTTTTTGTCCAATGGCATTGCAGTATTTTTCAAATTATCGGGAAATTTATTTTGGTAAATCAGCGTTTACTTCCAGTCGTTTACTAACCCGGTAAGTCACATACTTTTAACATCCGCGACTCTCTATGAAACTAGGGGCCTTACAATGTTCAAATGTTACGCAGATTGGGAAATTCATTTCCTTTTAATGAAAAATTGTAACAATTAAAAAAACAACAACAAAAAAAAACCAAATGAATGTCTACTTACGTGCCAATAGATCTACATGTAATTAATTTCCAAGAGAATAATCTCAATCGGACAATTACAAATGAAAAATACTTGTTGTATCTAGTCCAAAATGACTACAATGGAAGAGTGGCACACGTAAAAAAAGAATCATGTTTAGTTACCTTCACAGCGCAACAGTTACAGAAACTATATAACTATTGAATTTAAAACAGGTCAACTACACTGTTAGAGTAAACCCTTGGAGAGAAAATACCAAGGTCCCTACTAAGGGGTAGAACCCCGGACATTATGATCCGTAGGCGGACACTCTAACCACGTCGCTAAAGGGTTAACCCAACAGCTAAGCTGTCGGAAGTGGCCTATAAGCCTACTACCACAAAACTGTCAACTGTGAAAGAGTCTGAAATATTTATACTTCAAAGATCATTTACGTCCCGTCATTTTTAATAATGACCGGATTCTTTACACAGTTAGGAACAATAATCACTAACGCATCATTCATGAAATTGTTAAGTGGCACAACTGGTTGATCCGTTTCCGGCATCTCGGAGATTTGTTCGACTTCACGACGGGAACTTTATCATTGCCGTCGGCGCGTTAACTGGTAATTCAATTTCAGTTGTTTTTTTAATCCGGCTCCAGAGCACCGCTGTTATATCATTCAAAATCAAGCAGATCGAAGCTCAACTCCATGTCTTTCTCGTTTTCATTCATAATTGTTGCAGTATTCGGTACTGGAAATGACCATGTTCCTAGTGATAACATCAGCTATTCTACATGTATAACTAATTTGATCGCCTTGAAAGATAGGTTTAACTCTACCAGGTAATCAGGTACACAGCGCGTATTTCTGTAGGCGGAGCTTAAATTTGTAAACAAAAAATAATTTCAAACACTACTGTATAGTATTTATTAGTAAGCATTTATCAAATTAAATTGGTCGCGCGGCTGCGCCGCGCCAGACCAATTTAATTTGATAAATGCTTACTAATAAACACTAACCTATACATAGATTTTGCTCTACATGTATGTAGGTTATTTGCTGGTCGTGTTAGAATAAGTTATATTTTCTGGTCCTTTGGGATCATGGAGTCCATTCAACATATATGTAATAGAGTTCCCCTTCTCAATCAAACTGATTCTGCTATTATTCTTCTTGGTTGCATTCTTTGCTACCAATGAATCTTTTTACAGATTTTATTATGTTCTATATTTTTACTGTCTCAAGATGTTTTACTGTTAAAACGATATATCATTGAAATTTTAAAATCCATATTCTACAGAGTTTTATGTTATTCATTATATCACTGGACAGTGGGTATAATGCATGGATAGACACAGCAAGCCAAAGCGCAAACTCACGGAAGAAGTCAGAATACCTTATCATTTATTTTTACCAAAACTCATTTTAACTAATTTACAATAATTTGTTTCAGTGCGTGAGTTAATCTTCGACTGCATATAGCTATACTATTTACAAATTGAAAAAAATGACTAAGTGGAAAAAGGCCGCGACTGTATTTTAAGAGAATTTATCAGGCGAAATAAGCCTTATTACTCCTAATTAGGATTAACTAACTCCTTATTAACACTTTGTATCCCTTAATTAGGACTAAGTTGAGACTTGCTATTTCCTATTTGGACTTAGTAACTGCCCAATCAGAAGGACGTTTTACTTTTGCAGTTCATAAGCCGTTATCGAAATGGATAGTAAGTCCAAATTACGAGTTATTTAATCATCAACATAAGATATTTTATCCTGTTAGTGAAAGAGAGTCCTTATAACGGAGATAATTTGATCTTATCCCGTTATATTTATTTCAAGTAACAGTAGCTGAACATTTATGGCAAAATGAATTAACCATTTTTGTACGATCTTTTTGGTTATTATAATATTGACTGTGAATTAAAGATGATCTGTGAATCAAAACGGGTTACAAAAAGCTACCTTTATGAGTATTAATACAAATCAATTTCCAAACCTTTCCTTTAAATACGTCATATTTGTCACATCAATATATTAGTGAAGATAATCCTATACGTACCCTGAAAACAACGAGATCACCGCGTCCTACTATTTGACCTTTAGAATAAATGTCGTGCATGTAGAGTTTAATTAAAACGCTTTTGCATTGCAACAACACGAAATATATTTTATATGAGCAAGGTGTTTCATATAGAATATAGACAATGGATAACAGTACTATTTCAATTCGTGATGCTAAACCCGAGGACTGTGATCAAATCATCACACTTATACAGGTATTTGAATATGCATGTGTATTTACAATCTTTACTTGTACATGTATGCGTTTAAACATTACGCTCAATATAAATATGAATATCTGTGTGTATCATTTTCAATACACGACTTAAACTTGTAGTTGGGAGCCCCTACGTTGAGACAGGGTATAAACTACATTAACAATGACAGTCATTAAGGTTCACGTAAAGTGCTTTGGAACTGCCCCTCGGGTTAATTTTTGTTTTATTTCTTTTACGCCGCATGGTTTTGGTATTTCATAAAATGTATACAATAAGAAGTAGTATCTTAAAAAGAAGTTATCTTATATCACATGTACTTTAACTGTTCGCATTCTGTTTTATTGAAAATATCAAACTCCTTTTTCTTTCTAATGTATTTATCATAGGCTGAATCTTTATTGTCAATATAAATCTATGACAAATGCAGTGCAATAGCTCTTATTTTCATGACATTCATTAGGCAAAATTTGTTGATTGAATTTATACATAATACCAAGATATCTAGGTTGAGCAACCACGATTCATCTAACATGTATCAAACGCACATTGAACACAGATAAGTGTAAATGAACATTTGTTACATTTCGAACAAATCCATTACTTAATTTAAACGTGATTAACTACCTTTCAATGTTTAGGGAGGCGTTTGTTTTCCGTGACAATTTAGTAAAAAACATTTGGTCTGAGGTAATTTCGTCCTCCACCTCTGATTCATGTGGAAAAGCGGAGAACATGTTAGTACCGTTGCAGAATTCAGGAAAACAGGCTAGGTGAACTGCCCGCCTTGGCATAACTGAAATACAGCTGAAAAACGCAAAACAAACAAACAAAAAAGAGAGTTACATACCATTGAGTTGAGTTCGAGGCCAGGAGCGTGTTTTCACGAAGCCTATAAACGTAGACTTTAGGTGTAAGGTATTTCATCAACAACATCTTACATTGATTCATTAAATTGTTCATGCTTTTCTCATTACTGCTTGGCCTAGGGTGAAATAATACACATTTGTGAAGCTCTACATAAGAAACTTTACTGTCAGATTATTTTTGTTTAAAGAACGAATATCCTCCAAACAGTAATTTGTCATTGAATAACATAATTGTTTGGAGTTCAGATGCGAATGAATTATATACAAGCTGTGTGCATCTAAACAACAAATGGCGATTTATTCAAGTAAAAATATCTTTGTTAGAGATATATAATTTTTATTTTAACACGGTCTCACTTTGACAACATCCAGGAAATGTTTTGCCTGTTTTGTGGTGGTTTCTTTTTCAACTCGCCGCTATGACGTTTTGACGCTTTGACATAATAATTGTGACGTACAAACAGTGATTTGTGATAATAACACAAAATCTCAGCCTTGTTTCTTTAATAGAAAAATCACTCGGGTCCTCTTAGCATATAATTTATTGTTAATGCATAAAAAATAAGATAATCACTCGGGTTCTCTTAGAAATGCGTAAAAATTAGTAATGGTCACAATAATGCACTGGATATTTAATTTCTGATATTAAAGCTGTATATAGTCTGTATATTTGTCTTATACTAATGGTAAAACAATTTTTTCTACCTAACAGATATGTGTTCTTCTAAACATATACACATTGTCTTTCGAACCAGCATCTGTTCCGTAATATATCAAACTCACACTAAAAAGCTTTAGCTGTTGTATCCCCTGATTGCAGTGCAGTAAAATTATTCGAAGTCAATGCAAGAGTTAGGAACATCCGTCTATCTGCCCATGAGAAAAAATGGTAGTCACCCGTTCACGTACGTTAAATAGAATATTCCTGTTTGATGCTCACCGGGCTTTGGCGAGCTTAAACTGCTCATTTATCTTTCCAAATAAATGTGTTTTTTTCTAATATTCTGTCAACAGAATTAAAATATGTTAATTTTGGATTTTACAATATCCTTTAAATACACTTATAATTGGAAATTGATATCGCTTCAACATTTTAGGAGTTGGCAAATTTTGCGAACATGCCTAATGGCCCAAAACTTAGTGCAGATGTACTACGGAAAGACGGCTTTGGTGAGGAGAAGATGTTTAGATGTTTGGTTGCATGTGATGGTGACTGTCTTGTTGCATACGCTTTATATTTCTTCAATTATTCAACGTGGGAAGGTGTTAATTTGTACCTAGAAGATTTGTACGTGACACCGGCCTATAGACATAGAGGAATCGGTACCAAGTTATGGCGCAAAGTCGCTCAAGTCGCTGTTGACCGGAAGTGCAACAGACTAGATTGGGTATGCTTGGGTTGGAATAAACAATCTATAGAATTTTATAAATCAAAAGGCTCTGTAAATCTTACGTTGGATGAAGATTGGAACTTGTTTAGACTAAGTGGAGATAACCTTCGTGCATTTGCGAACAATAGTCAGTAAAAGCTTTTGATTTAAATAAAAAAGACGGATATAGGCTAATGTTTTAGAGCACACGCTACTAACACTTCAATTTGAAAATAGTTTGTAACATTTAATTGTGTAATATATAAGCTTAAGAACTTCTTTGAGACTCTAGTTCTGTCCATTGTTTTCTTGTTTAGGGCAAAGGAATTATTTTAACTATTGATCTTATGCCGCTTTTCATGGAATTGCACTTTGTGTATCTTTGAAGGTTGCATGTGCACCGCCGTATGAATACATCTGCGAGTGTCTCTAAATCATATTATGGTTCTTATAACATGTGTAAATGTTGAGTACTGTTCAACCCGGAGCTAAAGGGCTTGGACGGTAGCCTGAATTTCCACTACCGTCCATGAGCAGGCTCAATCAAACCGAGCCTGCAGCATTTTCGTTTATGTCGTGTTGGGCGACCTGTGGTTTTCCATTATTTATATTCTAATAAGTTTCCCATGCAAATATTTCATTCTTTATTTTGAATTGTAGCAGTGGTCATAAAAAAGAATCTCAAGTTAAAGCATGATATTAATGGAAAACACTGCGAAACACAAAGAGATATAAACAAAACCCGTGGGAACATCATCGTTATGTATCCATTGATTTTCCACCATATCAGGTAGATCATCCAGAGGTTGCAAAGCAGATACCCGATCACGTCCTGTGTTGTCAGTAGACAACCTGTCCTAAGTCATTCGTCCTCAACCTCTGAGTTATGTGGAGAAGTTCTAAGTTTCAAATAGGCAACAAGTCAGTGATGGTACATGTAGGGCTAACAGACTGACCAGTCAAACAAACACGTATCAATTAGTGATAATGACAATTCATTTCTTTCACCCAAGCATTTACCTTGAGATACAGAAAATAAAACAAATGCTTCATTATTTTCAACAGCAATTATACTTTTACATCGTTGATCTTAGAAACATTTGGAATTTTTATGGAAAAGAAAAGAAAAAAAAGAAAAATAAGAAATAGGCTTACTGGTTATGATTATTTTTTTCAAGCTGAGATGACGACATATCTTGTGAATGAGTCATAATTTTACCGTCCGAGCTCCCAAAGGTTTCAGTCAGATTTACGCAGAGTATATTGGAATAGGAATATAAGATTCTTTCACTAGCTGTAGGTGCAGATGGGAATATCTGGCTCGAGGATAACTGTTTAGGCGGTAATGAGGCTCCGCCGAGTTACCGCGTAAAAAGTTTCCCCGAGAGCCAGATATTTCCGTCTGCACCTACAGCCAGTGATCGAATCTTTTTCTTGCATACCAAATTCAAGATTGTTTTAAAAATAGAATCAATCGAACGACTTTCTTTTTAGAACTATTTCTTATAGTAGAGAATTTAAAACAAAGCGCGGGAAATCAACGTCCGAAAAAAGGAAAGACGGCATGACGTTTTAAAGACAAATGACAAAGCTTAGTTCCGGTTGTGTTTTATCAGTTGCAGCGTTACGTTATGAATTTGTGATAAAATAACGTTTCTGAATCGAGAACTATACTACCAGGAACAAAGAGGACCGGTATTGGATCTTTATTCCGTTTTATGAAATTAAATTGTAAATTAATCTTCTACATATATCTAGTTCGTAATACGTCATTAACAGCACGAGAGTAATTTACACCCCGTGATGTAAGATGGATTTTTTAAGCACGGTAAAAATACCGGAAATCACCGTCTGGTATGCAAGAATAAGCTATAGTGTTGTGCAGAACATATAGTATGATAGCATCAGTAAGCTGTGTAATTACACGTTTGTACATTAAAAACATGTATGTGACTTTCTTTTTCTTATCCGGATGGAAAACCTGATGGCTGTGAGGAACTTGCCAAAGTGATAAAGGAATAAAATCATTAGCTCGACTATTCATAGAACAGTAGAGCGAGCTATTGGACTCGCCCGTGCGTCGACGTCGGCGTCGGCGTCGGTGTCCCGCTGTGGTTAAGTTTTTGTATGTAAGGTGGTATCATAGTAACCACTTGTGAGAATGGATTGAAACTTCACACACCTATTTACAGTGATAAACTGACTTACAATGCACAGGTTCCATAACTCTATTTTGCTTTTATTTTACAAAATTAAGCCCCTTTTTCGACTTAGAAATGTTTGGTTAAGGTTTTGTATGTACGCTGGTATCTCAGTACTCACTAATGGGAATGGATTTAAACTTCACACACTTGTTCACTTGTTCACTGTCATGATCTGACATGCACTAAGCAGGTCTAATAATTGTACTTTGCATTTTTTTCAAAATTATGCCCCTTATTCAACTTGGCAGTTTTTTGGTTAAGTTTTTGTATGTAAGCTGGTATCCCAGTATCCACTAATGGGAAAGGATTGAAACTTCACACACTTGTTCACTGTCATGAGCTGACTTGCGGTGCAAAGGTTCAATAACTCTACTTTGCATTTTACAAAATTATGCCCCTTTTTTCAACATAGCAGTTTTTGGTTAAATTCTTATATTTAAGCTGGTATCTCAGTACCCACTAATGGGAATGAATTGAAACTTCACACTCTTGTCCACTGTCATGAGCTTATAAGCACTGTGCAGGTCCCATAACTCTGTTTTGAATTTTTACAAAATTATGCCCCTTTTTCGACTGTTGTTTCATCAGCTGACAAGGCTGTTGAATAGCCGAGCGTTCCTGTCCTCCGAAAGCTCTTGTTTTCTGTTTAATATCATAGTTTACATTGAATGTATTATTACATGCACCCACCAAATGCTTGTGATGTTTAGCTTGACTATATGAAGTATATGGAGAGCTAACCTACTCGCCCGACATCAGCATCCGCGACCACGTCCACATCTTAATTAAAGTTTTAATGCACTTTCACTTTTAAATTATCTCTGCTATTAATTGATGAATTTGCTTTAAATTTAACTTTGTTGTACCTTATAATAACACAGGGGCTTTAATTTGTACGTCGATATTTTAAGAATTATATTATCTTTTTACATAGAATGTCAACTTAACGTTTTGACGCACTTTCACTCTATTTCTGTTATTACGAAATTTAGATTTATAACAGTATTTTACATCAATACTAACATCATCTGATACACGTCTACATAACGCTTTCGGCAAAATGTCTCCTGTTAAATTGAACCGTCAAGAAAAGTGCAAACATCTTAGAAAGTCATTGCAAGATTCACGATAGAAACTTGACAGTCATTTTTGTGTCAGTTGATATTTTTCACCGAATATATTGCTGTTCTACCATTCGATTATGCGTCCAACTGCCTAATTTTGAAAGACTTTGATGGCGTTCATATCACTTTAGGCTTAACGTAAACTAAACTGGACAAGAAAACATGTTCTGTCCGAAGGAAAGCGGCCATTTAATATAATTTTTGCTCTTGAATACTCTTTCGTTCAAAAATCTGTAAAACTACCCAAATCTTATCTTGTTGAAGCATTACATGCTGGGATTGTTTGAGCAAAGTGTTTGGTACTGAGGTTATTTATAAACGCAATGTAATAAAAGGTTTGTGTACTTTCCTAGAACAAACTATTCAATCTTGCCCCAATGTTACGTCAATAACGTTAAAGAGGCACTGGATACGCCATGTGAGGCAAGTAAAATACACAATGCTATTTAACGGAGTCTTCTAAACTATTTTAAAAATTGCAGGAGTTTGCAGATTTTGGAGAAGCGCCGAATGGTCCTTCAATTACAGCAGACACGTTACGGAAAGATGGTTTTGGTGAGGAGAAAATGTTTAGGTGCTTTGTTGCTGCAGATGGCAACTGCCTCGTTGCATTTGCTTTGTATTTCTTCAACTATTCTACGTGGGAAGGAGTATACGTGTACCTGAATGATTTGTACGTTACACCATCTTACAGGAAAAGAGGGATTGGGACCCAGCTGATGCGTAAAGTTGCTCAAGTTGCTATTGACCGGAAGTGCACCAGATTGGACTGGCTCTGTTTAGGTGGGAATGAACAAGCTATAGAATTTTACAAATCGAAAGGTTCTGTCAACCTCACCACGGAAGAAGACTGGAATTTGTTTAGACTAAGTGGAGACAAACTGCATGCATTTGCAAATAATGTCTAGGATTGGGCATGGATTGCAAAATGATAATTGCCAAACTTTGGGAAAAAAGATAACGTGCAGTAACAGTATAGTTAATGAAATACGCAAAACAAACTTCAGATACTTAAACAAAATACAGCAGTGCAAGTGATGTCCTGGTAATGGATACGAAAACTTTGAAGAAAACATTCAAATACCGTTTATTCAGGGTCACTGACTAAATTTTAATTGACCTTCAATAGTGACATTGACCTTTGACCTATAAGCATAAGTTACGTACGAGCATAATCTACATATTGCCTCTGAACAGATGCCATGTTTTATGAATCTAGCTTAAATATTTTTTGAGTTCTCGCAGGATGCGGACGGGTAGATGGACGAACGGACGGAGGGAGGGCATACCTATAGTCTGCTCCGGCGTTCTTAATTTATTTTTCAATGTATTTGAACTATCATTATCTAAGATTGCTATCTATCAGCGTTACAGAGCTGACCATCATTAAAGGGTGGTATTTGACTTGTTTTTAAAAACCAAGGTGTTATAAGCGTTTTCTTACTTAGAGTAGAATTTAAAAATATTCATACTGACCAGTAACGTGCGTGTTATCGGGAAGGGAGACAACTCTGTTTATCATATACAAATTATCACCTCGTGATTATCTTTCTTGTTCTGTTAGCCCTTGGATAATTGAAAACAGACGAAAACACATCTAAATTCATATAAAATGAAAGTTTATTTACACACCCAACCGCCCTTCCCTATATTTGAGATACTTTTTGTGCTGTTTCTTTTATTTCTATTTTCATCTTTAACACAGGCGGTACGTATGACTGTTTGGACTGCGGATTCAACCTTCATTTGGACACGTACAATTTATTTAGTATTTTCTGTTAATTTACCATATTCTATTTTTTGTATGAACTAACTAAAATTAATTAGCGCTAATTTTAGTATGCGTAACTATACCTTCACTAAGCGCTAGTTTGAGCATCGAATTATTGTATTTTTTTATTTATTTTATTAATGTCTCATCACATGTACAGCATATATTAACTCACATAGTAAAACAACAATGTACATATGCCGCTTTATACAGAGCTATAAGAGACAGAATACATACATACATATTAACAATGTTCCAGATCTTTATATAAAACACGGACTTAAAACATCACTCTTTATAAAAAGGGGTGAATAGTTACACTAGACTGAAATAAACTAAAACCTAGTCACATTATGTACCAGAATTTATAAATATTGTTTTTAGAGTTCTTTAAAACGAACAAGGTACGGACGGTATTTACAGATAAGAAAATTATATCTATTTACAGAATAAAATACTTTTCCTACATTTTAAAATATAAAAGCAGGTTCCAGCAGTGTGTCTAGCTACTTCGTTATTGGAGAAAAGCCATATAAACTTATCAGAGTCGTTCATCTGTTCAAATGTGGCAAAAATATCTTTCGCAGCATTGTATAACTTATCTCTTAACTGCTTATATAACGGACAGTAAAGTATTACATGTTTTTCATCTTCCACACAATTCTTACAATGAAAACAAGTTCTTGCATTAACATCTAGGTTCTCATATCTACCAGTCTCCAATTTCAGTGGAGCTACCCCACATCGAAACTTTGCCATGGCACTTCTAAAATGAGACGGAATAGTAGATTTCACATAATCTTCTGTACACTGTAAAAACTGGTGTTTTGAAATTAAACACTTTTTAAAACACATTTCTGTTACACTTTTAAAACATGTTACCAGCTTAAACATGTTACGTGTTTTGGTGTAAAACACTAGTGTTTCCATAGGAAAACGCTAGTGTTACCCTATTAAACACCAATAAAACGCGTCACACGTTTTATTTCAAAACACGTAACACGTTTTATTTCAAAACACTTCTTTGTGGCACTTTTAAAACACCAAACACCTTCCGAAAACACCTCATGTGTTTTAATTCAAAACATGGAACGTTTTCATTCAGATTCCACAAATCACGACATGTTTTAATTCATAACACTTTTTGATTACAGTACCATAAAGTGGGTGGGGGAGGTAGCTAAACTTTAAAACAAATTATTTAACTATTGACTTAGTCACCCTGAAAAGTTAGATCTACATTGTCTCCGAACACGACACAACAATGGATATACCGTTAAATATGAAGCACATTATAGTAGAAACTATACATGCGATGAGATTTTCCAAAATATAAAAATAGCCTGAGCACTGCACTCGTCGTTCATGAACCGCCAAAAAATGTGAATCTCTGAATCAAAATCAACCGCTTACCTACAGTAAATTATCGCATAGATACTTAAACTTTATATTATATTTATGAAATATTTTATATAAGAAAAATAGTTTATAGCATTATTCACCATTTTCTTGTAACTAAACTTTCTATGACGTCAAAACATTTTAGAGATTATTTGGTGTACTCGATTTGCACACTACACTCACACCAGTAAAACAGTTGGCGTTTAAGTGTTTTGCACTTCCTCGAAACTCAGCTTGAAAATTTGTTTTTTTTTTCTGATTGTTTTGGTGCTTTGTTTCGTTTATGACAGTTTCAATTTGCTGCCTATCATACTACGACATTTCAATAACACCAATGATTTATGAAAAGAAAACGAACCGTCTTCAATTAAAACACTACCGTTTTACGTTCAGCGACTAAACATATGTAAAACACATAGTGTTTTGAGTAGAACAAGTGTGTTTAGATTAAAAACGGAGATATTTTGTTTTCGAACACCGGCAAAACGTGTTACACGTTCCCATTTTTTACAGTGTACCAAAATCACTTTTAAATAATCTATATGTCCGTAGTTTATTATTTCCATTACCCCTTTGTGATTCTACTTTATTCAATGCATCCTTCCATCCCTGAATCTCAACCTCTACCAATTTGTTTTCTACTGCTTTAACACAACTTTTAACATTTGGTGATGGCAAATCTTTGATGTGGGAAAGGTTCGTTTGTTCTAACATTTTACACATACGAAATACACTATTTTTACAGTTACGGGAAGATTCATTCTCAGCCCATAAAAATATTTTCTTATTGACACGATTATGAGTCATATTTTTAAAACGACAAAACTAACGAGTAACTGTACCCCATTGTTTAACCTTTGCTGGTATCCAACCCATTTCCCCATTAATTGCAGTATTTGGTGTATATTTGCCAACCCCAAGAAAATACCTCATTGCACGATTTTGTACAGCTTTAACACAAGAAAATTCTTTATCTCCCCAGATAGCTGCAGAGTAATTTAAGAATGGCCACACCATGGAGTCGTACAGTTTGGTGAAAGTAGAGAATTGGAAGCCAACAAAAGTTTAACTTTTAGATATTATCAGGCCTAAAGCATGGCCTGCAGATAAAGCTGCTGTCTTGGCCATTTCTGCATAATCCAAAAACTCACTGAGTAATACGCCTAGATATGTATACTTAGAAACTACCTTTAAACTATCTGTTCCCATTTTAAATACAAAATTTGTTACAGCTTTCTTATTTGGTCTAAAATGTACAATATTTGATTTGTCACAGTTTACCAACATATTATTATTATTACACCAAATATTTACCGTGTCCAACATATTGTATCTTTACTAAAAATTACTTTTAAGTGTGACTTTACTATGTGTATTTCTTGAGTTTGTCTAAAACATTATCTGATTTTTTTCATATACAAAAGTTATTTTGTTGATGAGAGAATAACTAATGTCAGTATTCAAAAAAAAAAAAAGACCTACTATAAAGTTTTAATAAACCATAATACATATACTGGGGTGTACGTATTAAAATGCGCCCCATGTGGTTCTGGGACGATCTGTGTATGAAAAGAATTGGAACCACTGCCTTACCCTTGCCTGATCGTAAGAATATATCATTTTCCTGAAAAAAAAAAACAACAAAAAAAACATTTAACGCAATTAGAAGGGAGGTAATCGGTAAATGGAACCAGATTGTGCATATTTGTCGCATTACCGTGATTAATGTGTTATAATATTGGTTAGTTACAGGTATCCAGGCACTCATGTATTTAGATTAAAAGTTTCGTGGTCTCAAAAAGAATAATTGAGTGGAATCATTCATGGCGATTTACCATTAAATAAATTGCACATTCTGACATAGCTGGATTTGGTTGCAAGTTAAACAAAGAAGAAAGTAGTCAATCTCTGAATATTTAAGAAATAAGGATTAATATCACGTGGGCGTAGCTAGAGTGATATAATTATACGCATCAGACGACAAACAATGAAGAGCAAATCATTAAATTTGATATATTATTTCGATTCTAACACGTAACGAAGGACTTTAAAGTACATCCCTGACGGCATCCATCAAATGCTAGTATTTGCCTATTTTCTATTTTGTGTTGATTTCTTTTCCTGCGCGACTGACGTAATACTTTTGACGTGAGGAAAATGTATTGATATATAAAAATACACAATAATCAGCTAGGAAAATTAATTCAGTTTTGTTAAAGTCTGCGATTAACAACGGTTGACGCACGGACAGGTAAGACAGCATTATGAAGTCCATTATGACGTCAAATGGTGGCATGACGTTCGGTTTATTACTACATGGATAAATGAAGCCCAGCAAAATTTTATCATAAAATTTCAATGACCATGTAAGAATACAAATCAAGAAGGCTATCGAGTGGTTTTTCACCTGATTTAACACAGTTCAGAGCTCAGATGCGCAGGAATTGAACCAAAACGTTTTTAATATATCTAATCAAAATGCGATATTTTAACAGCGTGATTTATATAAAGACATGGGTGTGATATTTTAAATGAAATGTTTCTATAAATCTTACAAAACTGTTTTACTCTTTGTAACGGCATGATGTGTGTATCATTATGTATATTTTTGCAAACTAACGTAATTAAAGATATACTCAAATGAACAGTACTAAGTATCGATTTATTTCTTACGTTAATCAAACTGTATTTGTATCTGACATATGAATATTTTTAGATTAAAAGAAAATGACAACACAAATCATGAAAAAGTCTTACAGGGTTATTATTGACCTATCATCCTAAAGGTTTAAGGCCATAATGTAAAATAAAAATCAGCTAAATATATTTGTGTTTTAAATGTTAAGGGGTGCGTATTTCGAACGCACTAATGTAGTACATACCAAAATGGAAACTGCTAATTTCCTATGTATAACATATAAGCACATTTTTTATTTGTTTTTCTTTAACATTTTTTACACTGATTAAGTTTTGCATTACTTTAACTGTTTTTATGAATAAACTTTTTAACTTACGGTATATATTTATGGTAGCAACGCGACGTCTGTAAGCAGTCGTACATCCAAACGTTCGTTCTGATATTTATAGCCCCGTTTTGGAAAACCAATTAACTTCGGTAGAACTATTTATTCCATTTCATTTAATCAAATGCAATCGTTTTAGAGTACTAAGTAGCGTAAAAATGCTTATGTTCATCTTACATTCCCTTTCATTAAGAAATAGACTGAGGTTTAGTGGTTCACATTGGGTATGAAACTTATGGACGTGTTTAGCTTACAGAAGGCGGTACTCTTCACACGCGCTTGAAATAAAAATCATGTATTTCATACCAAAATATAAATTTGTAAACCACGATAGTGATGTGTATTTTATAACTATTACTTGAAATATTAAGTCTAATTTTACTTATTTTGGGAGTTATACTTCTCGGAAACCCTACAGCAAATGTATTAATGCGGTGTCACAATGCAGTTTTCCCATTGGTCACATCCGGTAACATACACATTTACCATACCGCAATTGTTTCACCTTTACGTAAAGTCGTAGTAATGGTACATAGGCTTATCGTTTATAATGCAGAAGCAATTTTAACATATACTAATGAGGTAGCCTGTCCAAATTGTAATGTACTTTGTTAACTTAGAAACATATGTAAAAGTTCATTTATAAATATTGTGTCTACAATCATACGACAGACTAGCACAGAATATCATCTCACTTGTAAAATGCAGTTTGATATAAATATGTTCAAAGTCACTGAAACTGAAACTGTTTTATTTGATTAAACGCCTATTTTTACGGAAAACATATTCAATGGCGTTTTACAAATACATAAAAATACGACAAAAAATTAAGATATTTAATGACATATAACATAAATGAGCATAAATATCATTGTGAATAAACTATTTAGTAAGCATTAAAAAAAAAAAGATCAGACATCAGATAAAATTAATAAAATATTAGAACATTAAGATACGGTAAGACAGCTGTTTGTTATCAAGTAAGAATTCGAACGTATTTACACAATAAAATCATCCAGTTCACGTTACTTCAATCTCTTAAAAAAATACAGTCACAGTTTCTAAAAGAGTGCATAGTAATTTCCAAAATAATGAGTTTTCAACTTCTTTTTGAAAACATCTATTGTGTCTGAGTTCCTTATTTCGAGAGGCAATTCATTCCAGAGTTTAGGTCCAACAGTATCAAACCTTCTGTCGCTGAACGTTTTGCGCTTGTTGAAAGGAACAACGAAACACCCAGTAACGGAATTTGAAGAACGCAAGTTCCTTGTCTGTGTTTGTTTTACGAGAAGTTCAGAAAGATATTCTGGAGAGTTTCCAACTGAACAATTATACATGTAGGTGAGCATTTTGAATGTGATTCTGGCTTTGATTGGTAGCCAGTGAAGGTCATACAGCGCTTGCTTGGAACTGTCATATTTTCTTCGATTTAGGACAAGTTTTGCACACATGTTCTGAATTCGTTGCATTTTGTTTACTTCGCTTTGAGCAATACCATATAGAATGACATTACAGTAATCTAAATGGGATATCACCAATGACAGTACAAAGGTTTCGGTAGCCTCTTTGGTAAGATATTTCCGGATACATTTTATTCTGAAGTAGTTGAGCATTGCTGTTCTACACTTTCGTTTTACATGCTCTTTTAGATTCAAGTTTTCATTCAGGAATGCACCTAGATATCGAATAAAGCTCACCGATTTCACTTCATCACCTACAATACATACTTTGTCAGTTGAACACTTAGAGAGCTGTTGCCTACTACCAAACATGATGAACTCGGTTTTGGAAGTGTTCATTTTCAGCTTATTTTCATTCATCCAGTTGTTGATTGTTTTAGCACATTGTTCAAGTTCTCGTATTGCCTGGGATTCTACTGTTGGAGATGATGGTTTAAAGCGTTTATTAGCAGTGTGGTCATCCGCAAAGCCGTAAACTGAAATCGACGGCGGAACAACATCAAACAGTGTCCCCGCATATGTCAAATATAGCCACGGTCCTAAGCAGCTCCCTTGTGGAACGCTACAGTTTAACTGGCATGGAGATGACATGGTTGAATTGACACTTACACGACAACTTCTGGGGCGCAGATAGGAATCAACCCAGCTCAATGCTGTTCCACGAACGCCATACTGCTTGTTTAACACATCAACAAGAATGTCATGATCTACAGTATCAAAAGCGCACTGAGATCGATGGCAATTAGCGCCGTAACTTCTTTCTTCTCCATAGCATCCAGTAAATCATTTACAAGACGTAACAGTGCTGATTCGCAAGAATGGTTTTTCCTGTAAGCAGATTGGTTTTTTGGTAGAAGATTGTGTTTGTTTACATGATCATTGAGCCTGAACAGAGCTGTTTTTTCAATTAATTTTGACAGAAACGATAGATTACTAACAGGCCTGTAGTTTGCGAATTCAAGTTCCAGTCCCATTTTCTTCAACAAAGGTCTTACAATTGCCTGTTTCCAGTTTGTTGGAAAGATGCCGTCGCGCAACGACAAATTAACTAATTTAGTAATAACAGGCAACAGCTCATCCAAGTATGATTTTAGCACTTTTGTTGGTAGAATATCAAGTTCATATAATTTTGTCTGTAATTGGTTTATAATTTTTCTAACTTCTTCCTCGCTCAGATCTTTAAATCTGTCAAAACAAGGAATATCTTTTTCGCATGTTTGAAACTTATCGAAATGTTTCAACGATTCTCGAATTTTTTCGATTTTATTCATGAAATGATCTTCTCAGCCAGTGTACTGTCATGTCCAGTTGGCATAGGGCTCTTCGACCTAGTGCCTGTTGTCTCAGATACAAATCTATAAAGCTTTTTCGAGTCACCTTTTGCATTAAGAACTTTTTCACTCAGAGATGACTTTTTCTCATGTTTGAGTTCTTTTTCGTAGTTTTTACGCGCTGTTTTGAAGGCTTCATGCAGATGTGGTTGTCTATGTTTCTTCCACAAACGTTCAGATTTGCGAGCCACTCTTTTAAGGTGAAGAAGTTTTTCTGTGAACCAGGGTTTTGGAGCGCGATGGATGATTGTTTTTTCTATAAATGGTGCGTGTGAGTTCAAAATATTTTCTACAGCTGTCTGAAACTCTTCAACAGAAAGGTCGACATTATCACTTTCGATTGTCATTTTTCTCAGATCGCTTGAAAAAGTGTTCGTATCCATGTCTTTGAAATTTCTAAAGAGCACAACCTCACTGGTTATATTTTCCTTTCTAACATTTGTCACAATTTTGACTGCACAGTGATCAGAAATATATGGACCTTGTTCACAAGAAACTACTTCAACACCATTTACGACATCCGTAAGGACCAAATCAAGAATGTTACCACCAGTGTGTGTACTAAATTGTACATGTTGTTGTAAACCCATGGCGTACAAAGAATTATTGAATTCTGTTACTGCATTTGTGTCATCGTGGATGTGAAGATTAAAGTCACCCATGACCATTATATTTGAGTACTGCGATAGTACTCCCTCCATATATTGAAAGAAGTCTGTGACGAACTGGAAACAAGTGGATAAAGACGGAGGTCTGTAAATCCCAACTATATGCATAGTAATGTTCTTGAAAATCAACTGCCAAATACCATATTCAAAACTATGAGAATTTCCTGCCGAAAGTTTGCGCATGTTTACAGCAGATCTACACGTCAGTGCAACACCACCACCCACTCTATTTTGCCTGTTCGTAACACTCAGTTTGTAGCCATTTTGATTGAGATCAGACGTTTCATATTGATACTGTTTGTCGTCCGAAAACCAAGTCTCTGTAAGAAGAGCAAAATCTATCTTTTCCTCGCGTAATAATTGACCAATAAGAACATCCTTGTTTACTGCCGAGCGACAATTTAGCGTCAAACATGTTAGCTGTTCATTTTGTCCATTCAATTTATTTCCATTTTTCTTAGGGTAAATAAGGTTGCTTAAGTTTACACCTCTGAAAACCACTGGTTTACCGTAATCACTTTTGCTATTGTTCAAGGATTGTGCCTTTAGGCGACCAGTTCTTTTTCCTCTGTACTGTTTCAATATTCTCAAATCTTTTAACCTTGATAACACAATAGGGTTAAGTCTACACCTTGTTGATTGTCCAATTTTGTGTAGAAAATTGCTGTCATACATAATAAAATCCATGATTGAAAACTACAATGGTGAACGAAAGTTCACAAAGTATTTATCAATAATAAATATTTCAAGTTTATATATGTGATTGTTTCTGATGCTGATTCTGGATTAACACATGTAGCAATCCAAAATATAATGACACAAACACATCAAGCACACATTCACAAAACTACACTCCAAAAATCACGTCTCTACTCCCACTATTAACGACAACAAAATTAAATCAAATCAGAGCTCAAAAAGTGCAGCCTAACAATATGGCGCATATATAAGTCACCACACTATAAGAAAAAACATTAAGCCATCATACATATTTTTCTTATTAATTTATGTAATAGAATAATGTATCTCTGACAGGTAAAACACTCCAGAAATGAAATTTTAGTATATTCGGATGAGTACCCCTCTCTCTAACTCCTACACCCCCCCCCCCCCACACACACACACACCCCACACACACACACACCACACCTTCTTTCCGGATATTTTACCATATCGGGATCAACTTGCATTAGTTCGTGTCAAAACATTATCTCACATGCCACTTTTAAAAATGGTGTCTAAACAAATGGCTACAATAAACAATGAAATATGAGCTAGATGCTTAATTAATATATTAAGTCTTTTATTGAGCCACTTCTAAATAGGTTGAGGCATTGATGTGAATAAAAGTGTTTGATATTGCATGTTTCATTTAGCCGTAATTTTGACTTTTTACTAACAATATACTTTTCTAAATGAGTAAAAATATGTGCATGTAGTAATTTGAAAGGTATTTGAAAAAGTTTAAGTATGACGCTAGAAGATTTGGTAAGTGCAGTTGTCATAAAGTTTACAGCTGTATGCAACACCGCGGTACTAACAAAATCTCTCTGACCTTTCCCTACGAATATTCTTTTTAGGGAATATTTGTTCTTTCAGTTTTATATACGCTCCTTGCTTTTTAACAATTAGAAAGGGTCTGCTTTTCTTAGTATTTTATATGCCATCCCTTAGCCTAGCTCTGTTGCGAAATAGCCATGAAATTAACCACTCTACATTTTTCTTCATTATGTTATATCAAATAACGTATCGTAGCAAAAGTATAGAAAAGTATTTAATTCAAATTAAGATCTACGTATGAATTGATTATTACATAAATACGAGGTTTAGTTCGTATCCACAAGAAAGAAATATACAACATTTAGAATGAGCAAAATATGAGGCATCTCTCCCACATGTGTGGACAAGTTTAAAATGACCCGAAAAGGCATTTATAGTCGGAAGAATTCTAAAGCGATATAATCTAATTATGAATACATGTTTACTATTTTTTATAACACTATTTTATTAAAAAAAAATTGTCTTTGTTTGAAAACCGGATGTAAAGTTTAAGAAATGTGATACGTCGTTTTAGATCATTTATCCCTGTTCATACAAAATATTCCAAACATAACCTTTGTTTGATATTTCTTAAAATAATGTAACTTTGAGAAGCTCTACATAGCCCAATTGTTTGTCACCAGATTATTAGAAATTTCGAAAAAGGCGATAAAATTTTAGACGTTGCTGAACATGATCAATTTATTTTTACGAATTCAATAGTCCTAAAGATGGCGTCATAAAACAGTTTGCCCAGGCTTTCATGGTTGACTGATTCGGGTGTTCCATATCCAGAATTCATCTTCTGGTATTGTTCTTTAAGAAATGTATTATCTTAAGTCTGTACTAAAATGTGCAAGGTTCGGCCATATTTTAGGATTTATAAGCCGGGCTATGTAGAATTAGAATATGAAAATAACATTGTCATATATTACAACATTTCTTGACAAATATGCCGAAAAGTCATATTGACAGAGGTGAATAGGACATGATCTAATAGTCACCACACTTGATAACCGGCTAACCCGGGGACCGGTGGATAAATGAGATACAACTCCTAGTCTGAAAACGATCGATTGGTGGTCTCTAACCTATAATAGAGCGAAAACATGACTTTCGTCGGAAGTCATCATAGGTAATGTAAATGGCCACAAATCTGTTGTAAATATGTAGAAAGACGTTTTCGTGCAAAAATAAGCGTGAAATATGATTTTTTTTTAATTTGGCCTCTTTTTAGCTCGACTATTCATAGAATAGTAGAGCTATTGGACTCGCCCATGCGTCGGCGTCCGCGTCGGCGTCTGCGTCTGCGTCCGCGTCCGCGTCCGCGTCGGCGTCCGCGTCCTGATTTGGTTAAGTTTTTGTATGTAAGCTGGTATCTCAGCAACTACTTGTGGGAATGCATTGAAACTTCACACACTTATTCACTGTGATAAACTGACTTACATTGCACAGGTTCCATAACTCTAGTTTGCTTTTTTACAAAATTATGCCCCTTTTTTGTCTTAGAAATTTTTGGTTAAGGTTTTGTATGTAAGCTGGTATCTCAGTAACCACTTGTGGGAATGGATTGAAATTTCACACACTTAATTACTGTGATAAACTGACTTACATTGCACAGGTTCCATAACTCTATTTTGTTTTTTTACAAAATTATGCCCCTTTTTCGACTTAGAATTTTTTGGTTAAGGTTTTGTATGTAAGCTGGTATCTCAGTACTCACTAATTGGAATGGATTGAAACTTCACACACTTGTTCACTGTCATGATCTGACATGCATAAAGCAGGTCCCATAACTTTATTTTGCTTTTTTTACAAAATTATGCCCCTTTTTCAACATAGAATTTTTTGGTTAAGTTTTTGTATGTAAGCTGGTATCTCAGTATCCACTAATGGGAAAGGATTGAAACTTCACACACTTGTTCACTGTCATGATATGACGTGCATTGCAAAGGGTCAATAACTCAACTTTGCATTTTACAAAATTATGCCCCTTTTTTAAACTTAGGAGTTTTTGCTTAAATTCTTATATGTAAGCTGGTATCTCAGTACCCACTAATGGGAATGGATTGAAACTTCACAAACTTGTCCACTGTCATGAGCTGATAAGCACTATGCAGGTTCCATAACCCTATTTTGCTTTTTTTAAATTATGCCCCTTTTTCGACTTTCGTATTCATTTAATCGACAAGGCTGTTGAATAGTCGAGCGTTGCTGTCCTCCGACAGCTCTTGTTTTAACAGGTGTGCCCATTTTTATTTGAGCTTACGGACAAAAAGGATCATTTTAATCTCTGTTATGTTAGAGAATGATCAAAATTATTAGACCTTATTTCTATTTTTTACGGAATGAATCGTGTTTCAGCTTCCAGGTTAAATCAAAAGCAGACAACTGAAATTTTTACGAAAAATTGCAATCTGACGACGACAGGGACTGAGTCTGCGCATATAAATCGACAGTGGGTTACCTCAGTAAACTGTCCATATCTTTCTTAAAACTAAACATTTCTTGATGAAACTTTGTAAGACACTTGGAATTGGATCATGTTTCACAATGTCACTGTAAAATTGGAAAATGTGATACGAAACATTCCTCTATAGGTCAGAGACCACCAATTCAAAAAAGTACAGGGAACTTACTGGGAATGAGGTAAGTGTATACCTGGGAATAAGGTAACGTCTGTGCGTTCTGATTGGTCAGTCATGTAAACAAACCCAGGAAGTGATTATTTTTTCAAAATTGATATTTTTCACTGCATTTACAGTATTTTATTATACATTTTGACAAAATTTACTACATTTTATGTGTATTGAAAAAAAAGTTTTATCAAACGAATTTCTCCCGCCATGTCAATGATGTAAACAGGGGGTCATCTCATTCACACGAAAATTACTTAAATAAAGTATCGCTATTCATATGTTTTTCGTCCGGTATTTTGGTAGAACTAAGATAGTTCTTGAAAAACTTGCAATTCGATATACATGTTTCGACGTATGGAAGGCCGTACACGCTATAATGTTACAATGTAAGTCTATGGGAAAACAATTGGTGGTCTCTAACCTACAATAGAGCATAAACATGACTTTCGTCGGAAGCCATCACAGGTAATGTAAATGGCCATAAATCTGTTGTATATGATGTAGAAAGACGTTTTCGTGCAAAAATAAGCGTGAAATATGACTTTTTTTTTTTTTAATTTGGCCTCCTTTTTTAACAGGTGTGCCCATTTTTATCTGAGCTTTTTTGGACAAAAAGGATCATTTTTATCTCTGTAATTTTAGAGAATGATCAAAATTATTAGACCTTATTTCTATTTTTTACGGAATGAATCGTATTTCATCTTCCAAGTCAAATCAAAAGCAGACAACTGAAATTTTCACGAAAAATTATACATAGGATATTTGGTACATCAACGATAAGAGAGAACAATGCAATATTTTCAGATATATGAATATCAAAATTGTCTCCCTTATCCATGCCGGTATAGGTAACAGACGAGTTCTAAATATTCACATGTATAAGTACGATTTATTGCTAGCAGTTATCGACCAATGCCAATAGTAAAGTGCTTCCATGTGGATTTTATATCTTTTCGGGTCAGTCTCGACAGGTCGTTGAAAGAAACAACAGACTTGCTTTGTCAACAAACACGAGGAAAAAACAAATGAGAAATAAGCGAAATGCCTGGATAAATTAAACTGCCGAAACATATATCTCTAAATGAAAGTTATAGAAGTAATAAGAAATATTGATCCAGGAGCTAAAGTGAATCGAAGAACGTTACAGACCTATAAATAGATATACATGCAATTTCAGTTGTATGTTTAAAGTCACTATGACCATTCTAACTCTCATACAGTTTTGCAATGCAGAAAATAAAACTATGGTACAATCAAAATCATCTGAATTTTATTTCACACCGAGTTCATTGGTTGGACGAACACAACTGAATTTTACCGAACTTATGTCTTAGGTCTGTGTCGTTAAGATATCACGAATAGACAATAAACTATTATGTTATTTGTGCTTAGTATTTCTCCGTTCATTGTTCTGTATTTGTTTATGTGATATATCTATACGTTGTATCTATCAGTTTGTTCTAATTGTATGCTCCTTAATGCCTTACATAAGCTTTGGTGCCAAAATGGTTATGATACACGAGAAAAAGGTGAATCTTGGTCATATGAGTTATATTTCTTTTAAATAGATAGAGTCAAAATTAAGTTTGGCACTTTAATAGAATGTTTTCATGTTACTTTATAACTAGAAAATGCAGATTTAAATTTGATACTTTGGGTTGTGAAATATTGCAGAAAAATAAGGTTCTGTAAGTGTTAATATTGTGTTTATTATTTAGGATGTGGTAAACCAAATTCAGTCTAGTTTAAAGATAAAGCTCTACCACAGTCTGTAACTTAGGAAGTCCCGAAAACGGATGGAACACAACAAGAACAAAATGGAAAACTTCTTAATGATAAAGGGGTGCTTATAATGCTGTCACATTACGTAATGTTGATACGTCTTGTAAATATGAGCAAAGAAGACAGACAATATAATGTGCTGTCGGCAGTCAAAGCTAAGTAAATAAAAGAAAAAAGTGTGAAGAAATAAAGAAGAAAAAAACACACAGTTACTATTAAAGAGCAGTCTGCAGGGGAGATAATTTTGTCAGGAGAAAGGAAGAAGTCCGTAAGATAGGAAAATATTTCTTTTATTATTTTCATTAAGCGTATAATAATTTAGAAGTGTAATAAAGCCGTTACATAAAAATGATAATACACTACGTCGTTTATAGTATAGGAGGCGTTGGTCAGATTGACTTGTTTATCTAGTGAAAGAAAATAGAAGTTTTGATGTTTCGACAGGAACTTGAAGCTAACATGTGATAAAAAGAATATTACATTTGTGAATTTCAACATAAATTTATTAATAGATCTACTCGTTGAATGAAATTGATAAAATGCTCGACAGAGCCTCGCATTTTATTATTTTATTCAACTCGTTTAATAAATTCAATATGAAAAGACACTCATGTAATATCCCCTATATCCTTAGGACGGCCAGCACATATTTATGCAATCTCGCCAGGCATATGTATGTTTTTGACAACACAGAAAATGACGTCACTCGACCTTCAGCTACTTCCGGAAGTAAATAAAATGAAAGTAGAATTTTTTTTTAATGCTTAACTTGAAAACGAAAGCCGCATTTCGATTCGTAGATAGTCAGGGGTCACGCGCAGGGGTCACCCCGTCTAAATGTATACGCGTGGACTTTTTGATGTTGTCTGAGAGTGTCAGTATATGCCTCAGATGTAAGATATAACCGTATTTGAAAGCTGCAGACCTAGATATTTCAGAAATATTTTCAAAATAAGTTTCGTGTAATAAATGTTGTTTCTACGGAAGCGTGAAAGGGCCATCAGACGCTAATACGTTTTAGTACGTTAAGGCTGCGGAAAGTATATACAGATTTCCTAAAATGCATTTTAGTTTAGCCATTTTTGTCTCAAATTTCAGTTTTCGTTACAGACGTGTTAAAAAGTGTCGAAAAAGCACTGATTTTTAGATAAAAAATGATTTCTCTAATATGCTAAAGTTTATATTAAGCTTACAAGTTCGGGTGCTGTTTTCATCAAAACTGTGGATATTTGTAATATCTTTGTTGAATTGCTACTAGCATTGTTTGTCACGTTGAAAAAATTTGTATAATGTCCTGCTTCTGGTACGTATTAACTGAAAACTAATCACACGTTTATGTATAGTGTGAAGTTAAGATTTATATTATCTTGATTTTGATGTTACACGTCATATTATGAATTGCTGAATGTCCTCGTTAAAATAAATGACTAATACCTTAATATTTTGCTTACCGATTTTAAATATTTATGCAAAATATTGTTGTTTTATATATATACTTCTTGCAAATATCGAACGATGCAAATTAGGAATAACTTCAGGATCTGACGTTTCATCAACGGCTTTGATGAAATGAAGAATGTAATAAACATTACTCATTCTTTTAAGAAATCTTCCATTCAAAATTCTAATCAGTCAATCCACGATAGCCTGAAAGTCATTCCTCGCCTTTAAAAGGTTTTTTTTATTTTTGTTATTCATTCTTTAAAACACTGCAAATTAGTTCAGTAAGCAAGAACTTTGTTTTAACAGATGTTTAATAATCATCCGAGATAAAAAAAAAAGAAGGCGTGGCTCTTTATTGGAAATAGAATCAGTTAATTTCTGTTTCCAAGAAAAACAAATTAACTTGATCAACGCCAAACCTATGTAAAATATTAGTCCGCTGACGTCTGTAAACAGATGATATTTCACGTAAGGCTGTGCAAATCTAGTGTTTTTAACAATAAGGAATAGTTAATGAGTTCATTGAAATGGAATGACAGGGCATCTGAAGTCATTCTTCTCTCACGCCGATGAGAAGCAATGCTTTGAAACAAAATTTCACTTAATATTACTGTATCTCCATTTAAACTGATATGCAG
Organism: Mercenaria mercenaria; assembly: GCF_021730395.1. NCBI lineage: Eukaryota > Metazoa > Mollusca > Bivalvia > Venerida > Veneridae > Mercenaria > Mercenaria mercenaria. The sequence continues at coordinate 67,873,922 of NC_069374.1, forward strand.
TTTGCAGACTAACTAATTGCCTGTACTTCCAAAACAATTACGATTATTTAGCGGTGGTAATGGCTACTAGATCCTAATTGCAACTTTTCCACATGAATCAGAGGCGGTCAGTCAATCTGCTGACTTGAAAGGCTTATCTTTTTAACTGACTATGGTACTTGAGCGGGCAACTACATCCCATGAAAAAGACCAAACTACGACCAAAATAAGCAAAAGGAAAAGAAAACCTTTACTTATCTAATTTCGACTTACAGCTGACAAGACAGAGGCATCGATTTTCTCTGCCTGATCCGGTACCGCATTATTGTATGTCCTTGATGTCGTAGACCTGGGAAACATATTGTGTAAGTCCGTCTGAAACACTTTTTTATATATTCAATCAACATGAAGTGGACATGAGCATATTTTCGGGGCATTCGTGTTCGATGTTTTGCGCGTTATGAATTTCGAAACATTACAACTTCATTTGAGCCCTGTGTCCGCAACTCCTCTAGCATTTACCATCCAATTAAAATGAAACTTGGTGTACATCATTAGCATTAAGTGAGCGTGTGCATATATATTTTGGACTTTCATGCCCGATATTTTGCTTTTAGAGGCTTTAATATCATTTGTTGGTTTCTAAACTAGAAAATAGAAATTCCAAAAGTCGCTGATTATCATACACCATTTTACTCCCAGCTTCCTTGAGATACAACAACAACAACAAACCACAGCATAGACGTACGAGGACATTTTGGGATAGCATGGCTTAAGTGTTAATCCACAAGTGTTTTTGTTTTCAACGACTACCCTGTAAACAGTCCATTTGAACTGACTGAAACCGCTATATTGGACCAAACTAAACTGTGTGATATTGTTTCTTACATTAAAATAAATCTTTAGTTTAATGTTTCACCCATTCGTTGTAAAACTGAAAAAGTTGATTCATGCTATGATTAGAATTCACCCGATACTCTACAAAACATTGTTCCAAATATGTCTGTCCCATAAAGCTAAGAACGAATATGGAATGAAAACACAAGGATAAATATCCAACAGGTAAAGCTAATGTTCTTAAAACTGAACCCTACTCAAAGCGCAAACACAAGACCAAAACACGCACGCACGCACGCACACATGCACAGACACATACACACACGACAAAGCATGCACACTAGGACAAAACCAAGAAAGTAATAACTGAGATATAGAGGAAATGCATCAAAATTAACTTTAAACTAGAGGTGCTTTTGAAAAATGCGCATGTCTCCCAAAACTGCCTATTCATCTGAATAGTACATGTAAGTCTGCCTTGGTATAATGTTTGTGGCCTATTGGTATTCACATGTTGGGAGTGACCGGTCTACAATGCTGTGTCGGTCTACAATGCTGTATCGGTAGGAGCGGAGTGGAGTAATCGGTCTACAATGCTGCTGCTGCGCCGGTAGTTGTTAGTATTTAGGTTCAAGGACCATAATTCCGAAGTATCTTGGCCGATCAGGCTAGTTATCTAACATTGCCGAGGTCTTGTGGTCAAACACACTTTATGTAAGTTTGGTGAAGATCAGATGAGAAATGTTCGACTTATATTGCGGACAAGCTTTGTGACAGACAGACACACAGACGCATAGATACACAGACAGGAGTAAATCAATATGTCTCCCACACCACTGATTGGTGTGATATAATCCTAAGTAAAAGGGGGCATAATTCTTGAAACATTGAAATCAAATCCATTTAGTGATAACTGAGATATAGTGCAAAATGCATCAAAATCAACCTTAAAGTCTAAGTAAAAGGGGGCATAATTCATGTAAAATTGATGTCAGAGTTATGCACCTTGTGTCTCATGATGCGGGTGATAAGGCGGAACATCTATTTTAAGTTTCAACCAAATCATTTAATAATAACTGAAATATTGTAAAAATGCATCAAAATTAACCTTAAATTCTATGTAAATAACTCATGAAAAATTGGTGTCAGAGTTATGCACCTTGTGCCTCATGATCCGGGAGATAAGGTGGGACATCTATCAAGTTTGAATAAAATCCATTTAGTAATACTGAGATATAGATTTCGGGACACGACGGGACGCGATGCGACGCGACGGGACGGGGCGGGACGGGACGTGACGCGACAAAACTTACTTTTATATAGCCCCTAACTCACCAAACATGTTTAGTGGGGGTATGATAACTGCTCAGGTACCAGAGATGTCTTAAACATCAATTACTACACGGGTACCAGAGATGACTTAAACATCATTTACTGCTCGGGTACCAGAGACGACTTGAACGTCAATTACTGCTCGGGTACAAGTGATGACTTAAGCATCAATTGCTCGTGTACCAGTGATGGCTTTGGCATCAATTTTTCGGGTATGAGAGATGTCTTGAACATCAGTACCTAGGGTACCAGAGATACCTTGAGCATCACTGCTCGCATACCGTACATGACCTGAACATCAATTACTCGGGTACAAGGGATGATATAAGCATCAATTACTCGAGTACCAGATAATACTTGAGGCTAGAGGGCGTGGACGGTAGCTTGCATTTCCACTACGGTCCATGAACAGGCTCAATCAAACTGAGTCTGCAACATTTTCGTTTTGGACGTGTTGAGCGACCTGTGGAGTTTCCACTTTTTCTATCTGAGCATCAATTGCTCAGGTACCAGAGACGGCTTTAGCAATTTAAATGTTCACTGTCAGTAACGTCTATATTTTTGTTGTTTGAACTGAAGTCCAAACTCTTGCGCCTTTGAACGATCGATGTTTTATTTTTAAGTCATACTAATACATATAGCATTGTTGTAATAAACATTGTTCCACATTTTGTCTAGCAGCGTTTAGAAACCTCTTTTTCAGATAACTTAGACAAACGACAAAATGTTGCCATAGTTACTCAAGTCATTAAAAGCAAAAAAGTATTCAGTTACAGCCACGCCTTATTTAACTTAAGGTGTCAGCTTCAATGTATAAATATCATAAGGGATTCGAATTCTGATTCTGCTTAAACCATGTACTATCTTTAATGGAAAAGATGGCAAATATTTATATATTGTTTCTATTGCCTACATTTCATTCGGGATTTTCAGGTGTATCAGGAATTGATATTTTGACAAATGCCTCTTTATCGAAATTGAACAGTACAGAATTGCTTACAGCAATGATAAGGGAGCAGCATCGGATTTGTCCATATATATCTCTTTGTACAGCACCAAATACTTCAGTTTTTCCAATGAGGTATAGTTACTCATCACCTTGCTGCCAGGAGTGCTCATGTGATAACACTTGTGTGCAGGAAGGCTCATGCTGCCCTGATTTCAATGAAGAACACTTCACAAGAACAACACTACCTGCAGAATATACAACACAACCCATTATTTCCGATGTAAATAACACAGCCTCGGCCACAACATTGTGCGTGAAGGCACAACACGGTTTTTTCCTTAGCACAGATGGCTTTATGATGGTTGCCTCGTGTCCGTTCAAGTTTAAAGACAAGGACGTGAAAAGGAAGTGTGAAATGAAATTTGATTACTCAAGAACATTTGACATATATAATCATATTCCAGTAACTGATACAGTAACAGGTCTCACATTTAAAAACCGTTTCTGTAAGTTATGCAATACAGGCAGTGATAATATATCCGCTACATTTTGGAAAGTATGGCTTAAATGCGAAGCCGTTGGCAGTTTTGTTTTCCACTACCATCCTGTAATCGGTCCTTTTGAATTTGCTCAGGCAACCTTGTTGGAACAAATTAAACCGTGCAGTATTGCTTTTGGCTACGAAAATACGGTCATTGGTTCAAATATGACACCCGTCTCTTGTAAAGCGGACAATAACATTGATACGTGTGATAAAGATAATGATGCTTTACAAACATTATGTTCCAAATACGTCTGGCTCATTAAGATGGGCACGCTTTTAAATAATCGCATATACAAAAATTATGCATGCATGCTTTGCAACGGAGTCGAGTTTAAGGAATGGTGTCCCGTATATAACAATGGAAAAGTTAAGTCGTATGCAATGTTATTGACATCTTCTATCGGCAAAACAGAACAGATACTAACTTCAAGCTCAGACGACTTTAAAAACACTATCCCGCCTCACAGAAGCCAAGTTATTGAACGATTCTTTCCAAACGACGCAGGAGAAGTTCATTGTCGAAAAGGATTCGTTTATGATAGCAAAAAGGTAATATGCTCTTTTTATGGTCAGATATTAGCGGACTAAATTACGCTGAAAAGTTGAAGGAAACCTGTTAAAATCAAGGAAATATTAACGGTTTAAAATGATTTAAGGGTAACCCTATTTTCCAGTGTGTTGCCAGAATATTTTTTGTTGGGCAAGTGAAATTTGAGGTGTTTGACAACTAATATTTTGTAAGCCTGCCCACGTTGGTTTACGGATCACGGGGTCGTGAGTTCGATCCTCGGGCTGGGCGTATGTTCTCCGTGACTATTTGATAAATGACATTGTGTCTGAAATCATTAGTCTTCTACCTCTGATTCATGTGGGAAAGTTGGCAGTAACTTGCGGAGAACAGGTTTTTGTACTGGTACAGAATCCAGGAACACTGATTAGGTTAACTGTCCATCGTTGCATGACTAAAATATTGTTGAAAAACGGCGTTAAACCTAAAACAAACAAACAAACTAATGTTTTGTTTGAATTAAAAAGAATGTCAATACCTATTAGGCTCATATACCTATTAGGCTCATATATAATGCAATGTTTTTTTTTGTGTGTTTTTTTTCTTACTTTTCCAGTTTAAATTTCCGTATGACATGTAGCCATACCTAATTATTACTACTTGTTATTTAAATGAAATTACTTTAAAACAATAAAACGTAAAAATAGATTCACTAGCAGCATGGAGTACACAAATACAACTAGTGCCAGCTATCGTAAAGTAAAATAACCACAAAATGAATTTGTAATGGAAAGATATTGCCGACAGATTACTTTATATATCCTTGCACAAATAACTTTTAAAACGTGTAAAGGGGAAACGACTTAAAGGGGACATATAAGGGGACAAGAAGGGGATTGAGGAGTGCAAGTGACGGAAGTTACATCACCAATAATACATAAAAATATACATAACATAAAAACGAAACAATCAACTGGTAAAGTTGAAACTAGGGGTACCGCTTTGAACCTGTCAGTAGCATATGTAAAATAAATTGGGAGGGGAGGGCGGAAATACGTTTGAAACACGTCAACGCGACACTTAACCCTAAGTAAATAAAATAATTCTCCACTGAGATATGCTCTCACATTAGTGACAAAGTACCAAAGCAAAATATATCAAGAGGGTCAAATAGCCGTTTTGCACGAAATTCACGTGCGCCTGTAAATTAACAATTTTCTTTGTGAAAATGTTTTGTCATTGGAATTATTGATAACTGACTAACTCGAAAAAACAGCATAAAGTTTAACAAATATTGTTGGTTGCACCGCACGACTGAATCAAATTTAGCGCGAGCACCCAATTGGGGTGTTACAATGCAACTGACGCGCAGAAGATATAGCCTTTCAAACGGCTTTATGGGACTACAGACTTCACGGTTGATTGATTTTTTAAAATTTTATTACGTGAAGATCTTCAAGTGTAATTGTGGTATTAAGAAACAATTCAAATTTGAAAAAAATATTTTTTATTTCAAAATATACCAGTTATACATCTGGATAGTTTCGTTTGCTGTTCAGTATAGTTTGTCTAATGGAAGAACACCAAAATTATAACGTTTAAGACACGACTAAGTAAACTGCAAGACATTAAGCAACTCACTCTGTCCATTTCTTGTAGGATTTAGGAGAAACACTGGAATCTCACACTTGAGTGGTCATGCACCATTAAACAGGATAGTATAGCGAATAAATAGAGAAGGCTTTGCTATTTGTGCATTGTATCCTCTTTTAATAGATTTATAATAGATATTACAAACATTCCATTAAGGTAAGCATTATTTTTAACGTTCCATAGTTAATAAACTACATATCACCACACAGTTTACGAGCGGTGTAACACCACTTTTAATGAGTATTTTCTCTTAACTCGATTACTTCATTTTGAAAATATTGTAAATGATCTGTCAAATAATATACAATTATGAAAATTGATATCAAAATCGATTGCAGAAATTAGATAAAAGGATATTTTTGTCATATCTATCTGCTTTTTCTTTGATTCACACACATTAGGTTGTGTTTAAGATATTACTTTTTAAAGCGTCCGGCGTACATTAATAGACGTTGTATCTTGTGGTTGCTATAAAATGGAAAATTTTGAAACGTTTACCCGTTATTGTTGAATATTCGGACTTAAATCAAAATCGTTAAAAATTGTGTAAAGCACAAAAGACCCTTGAATTTGAATTGATCAAAACTTCATTGTTGGACATAGCGTGGGTGTAATGAAATCGTAAATAGTGAATGTGAAATACCTCACCAAAATAGAACAGTGACGCATGCGTGATGTTTCCTAAAATTAATTCGAACATGCGCATTAGGAACTAGTGCACTTATCGACGGCGTCATTGTGTCTACGGACGCCAAGGAGGAAACGCGTATTATTATTGATTGTTTCATATAGTAGCAAACATAAGTTTTCGTACATAAATGTGGTTATATACTAAAGACTTGTTGTGCCCACATTAGTGGTGGGGGCATATAGATTTGGTCTTGTCCGTGCGTCCGTGCGTGCGTGCGTCCGTCCGTCCGTCCCTCCGAAGTTCGTGACGCGCCTAGCTAAAAAAGTGTTTGATATAAATTGATGAAACCTTGTACGAGTCTTTATCATGATATGAACTTGCGCACCTCCTATCTTTTGTCTGGCTCCGCCCCCTATTTTCAGAGTTATGGGCCCTGAAATAGTCAAAAATGCACATTTTTACCTTGTGAAGCGCCTAGCTCAAAACGTGTTTGATATAGATTCATGAAACCTTGCACGAGTCTTAATCATGATATGAACTTGCGCACCTCCTATTTTTCATCTGGCTCCGCCCCCTATTTTTAGAGATATGGCCCCTGAAATAGTCAAAAATGCACATTTTCACCTTGTGAAACGCCTACCTCAAAAAGTATTTGATATAGATTCATGAAACCTCGCATGAGTCTTAATCATGATATGAACTTGCGCATCTCCTATTTTTCATTTGGGTCCGCCCCCTATTGTTAGAGTTATGGCCCCTAAAATGGTAAAAAATGTACATTTTCACCTTGTGACGCACCTAGCCCAAAAAGTATTTAATATAAATGGTTGGAAACTTGCATGAGTCTTTATCATGATATAAACTTGCACACCTCTAATTTTTTGGCTGGCTCCACCCCTATTTTTAAAGTTATGGTCCCTGAAATAGTAAAAAAATGCACTTTTTCACCTAATTATATGCCTAACTCAAAAAGTATTAGATGTAAATTTAGGAAACCATGCTGGAGACTTTATCGTGATATGTCCTTGCACACTTGGCATTCTTCTTGAGAATCTTAGCTCTTTTTACAGGGTTATGGCCCTTGAAATAGCCTAAATAGTGGATTTTGTGTTTGTGATGCTCATAGCTCAAAAAGTATTGGGCCTAGAATAATGAATCCTTTTCATAAAATGTTTGTTGAGGCTATACCGCATTAAGACTGTAAACATTTGAATTATTGCCCTTTATTTGTGACAAATGTACCAGTGGGGGCACTGTTATTTTATAAATATCCGTAAATGTGCTTTGTCTTTTATGTCATTTTATCTCCTAGTATTTTGTTATGATAAGCTATACAAGTCAGCTCCCTATACTTCCGGGAGAATTTCATTTTCTATAGATACTACACGAGGTCATTATTAAAAAAAATCCAATATACCAGTCTAAATGTAATCCTCTGATGTCATTTTTAAGATAGCTAAAAAATGGCCGCTCCGCATGTTTGTGGGTTAAGAAGCGTCTATGCGACATATTAGATTAAACGTTTAACGAAACACTGACATTTAATCCTGATGCACCAATAATTTTCTCTTGGTTAATTGTTCATATGTCCTCTTCTACTTTTAGGATTCGTGTCGTCTTGTACTGTGCCCTATGTACTTCTTCATAACAAACGGAAAATGTGTTCCAATGTTTGGCGTCATGAGAGGGTTAGTATATCAAGTGGTACTACAGGCTGATGTGCATTTTGCCTTGCAAGAAGGAAGTCAAAAGAAAGTCGAAAATGCTCTTTCAGCTAGTATTGACAAACTTTTCCATGACCGTTTAGGTAAAGAACAATATGAATTTTTCCTTTGGAAAAGCAATGCTTTGCAACGAAATGGTGTGTATCAGCTATATATTATAACCATGGCTATATCTGGTAACTTCAAGCAGGGACAATACATATCTGTTTTGAAATCTATGAACAGCATTGCATCCTTTAAGGAGCAACTGAATATTTCAATCGACATTGGTAAGAATGCTGTACCTTTAAACATTTCCATCCGTTTCGATACTTCAGCCTTCCTATATCCGGACTGGATACCACGTGCTCCATATGCTAGCAGCTTTCATTTGATTAAATCAACTAACAAAACAGGAAACCTTAAGATAAAAGGCACTGGTACTGTATTTGATATATCACCAACTACGCTATGCTATAGAGTGTCTCTTTTAGAAAATGAAGTAGAAAAGCTTGGCAGACAACATATTTCAGCATCAAGTACAATATTATATCACAAAAACTATGAGCTCGTGACACATAAAGGGAAGCAAATATACATTGTGTGCTTAGACCATGCATTTAACCATATTTCGGAAAAGGTCAGTTACATTTTTCTCGATAATAATGAGACAAACTATAGATTCGTATCCAAGTCAACATCCAGTAACCGTATTGAACCGTTTGGCATCAGTGATATCAAAGCCGAGTATGAAAAAAGAATTCTACTTGAGAAATCTTCAGTGGCAACACTTGTGACCATAGTATTTGTTACGCTTGTCATCACGATCAGAATCTTAATGAAACGGCTTACAGCAGGAACAAGAAATACCAGTACAACTGAGGAAATCGTTACGGGCATAGAACTAGGAAATATAATATCAAGGGGTGATGGATCAGATATCGATGCAGAAGTAAAAAATAAAGCTATCAATGAAACAGAAGCAGCAGCTGGAAATGAAGAGGAAAACATAATTGAGTCTAATGGCAGACAAAGACGAGCCTGTTAAAAGATCACAAAGATCTTAACCGATTTACTACTTGCTCGCGTTACCATACGCGCTAAGCAAATTACAGATACTAACAGTTTCTTTTGTTATGTGCTCTGTGCGTTTGGTAAACACAGGAAATAATAGCGGACACTTTTAATACTTTCTTACCTATATAACACATCTATCCGGTTCAACGATTTGTAAATTTGCGTGAATATAACACATGGAAAAGACTTGGTTATATTCGCTGCCATTTTGGTTAATCGCACAGTTTGGTTATTTAAGAAATAATAAGTTCCAAAACGTGGGTTATCGTAGAATAACCCGAATTTTAAGTTCTTATGCGTAAGAATATATCATGAAGGCCGAATATAGGCCTGAGTGATATATTGTTTCGCATAAGAATGAAAATCTTGGATTACTCTACGATAAATCACACTTGAGAACTTATTATTTCGATTCTAACACGACAAACTTGTATCAACAGTGTTAGAAAAAATGGTAAATACTTTTTACGACCATGCTACGCACCTGGATCGGATGATGTCATTGCACGCGAGTGGTTTATTGCAGAATAACCCGAGATAGCTTTTGCTCTATATGTACGTACGTTATTTCCTGGTCGTGTTAGAATTGCGCTTAACAGTTACTCTTATTATTATTGATAGACAATATGACAACTACGAGATGTCGAAGATGAGGACTGATCATGATATCTAATCTATGACAAATTAAAACTTGTATATTTTTCAAGTACAGGAACAAAGTGCTTTCAGGTATATGATATAGCTGATATGTTAATATTTTTTTTACTTAGACTTTAATTATTGAATAACGTTTATGGCCCAACTATTTTAAATTTATCCCTGAAGATGTCGACTTTGTAACTGGGAAGTAGATTTTGTCCCTGAAGATGTCGACTTTGTAACTGGGAAGTAGATTTTGTCCCTGAAGATGTCGACATTGTAACTGGGAAGTAGATTTTGTCCCTGAAGTTGTCGACGTTGTAACTGGGAAGTAGATTTTGTCCCTGAAGATGTCGACTTTGTAACTGGGAAGTAGATTTTGTCCCTGAAGATGTCGACATTGTAACTGGGAAGTAGATTTTGTCCCTGAAGTTGTCGACGTTGTCTCCGAAGGTGTCGAATTTATCTCGGAGTGGTCGAATTTGTTCTTCGTTTATACTATGTGCTCCTGAGATAGAATTATTAAACTTTTGTTGCAGGCTTTTGTATTTAATGTATTGGAGATAATTGTACGTACTACTGCAGTTATTTTCCCTTGATCTTATAAATATCACATTTGACATGACATTATTCATAAAATTGAATTGTTGGCAGGTTTTTCTATTTATGCTGATTAAGGACTCAAATTTTGACTAAATGTTTATTTTTTCACATACTCCAAGAAAACATGACCAAATATTTAAATCAATTCCAATCTAAGTCAGAATATCCAAAGTACAAAAAATCGACATGTTGGCGGGGAGGTTTATAGAGACTTAAATGATATAGACTGAGAGGTCATCTTAACATATGTTGTACATGTAGCCCTTATCTAAAACAGATCATGGGCAATAACTCGGGATATTACTATTGAAAAATTAGCGCCCCTTTAAGATGACCAAATAATTCAACATTTCATCAAAATTTGCTATAATTTCCGGACTTTTTACATGCTTTTTGTACAAGATATTGTCATCTAATGTGTTGTAAATAAAAGTAAATTAATTATACTTTATATGTTAATAATGAAACATACTAATCCTGGAATTCTAGTTGGAAATCCAAACTTTTTACCTGAGTTCCGTCCCATCTTTCAACTTAATTTGGTCAAAGGTCAGTCATTTGTAAAAATAAGAGTACACTTGCTTATACTTAAGACAGAAATATGTTAAACGATACTATTATAAAAAGCCGTCTATGTATAAATTTTTAGAATTACTTAATACTACTAATAAACAAGATTTGTGTAAGGTCTCATTGTTCGTAAAAGAAGCACCTATTGTAAGAAATAATGCATAAAAGAGCAAATGTTTGTTTTGTTCATCCTCAAGATATGTTCTTTTTATAATATATATTGTATGTTTATGTCCATAATTAGTGACATCTCTGTAATATATCATTGTGACTGTGTTAATGTTATTTATATTTTGTATGAATATGACAGTGTACTATGTACAAGTCGGAAATAAATATCTGTTCTGTTCTGTTCTGTTCTGTTCTTATATTTCTGTGATCAGCTCTTAAAGAAGAAATAAGATGTATAACATGACGGTTCCTAGACAAAAGAGTTTTTGACCCCCAGAAAAGCCATTAGTGAAATTTTTCGAAAAATAAATTTGTCACGATTTAGTTAATTTTCACAGGAAATCATATTTAAGGTGTTTCATCGACGTAAATCCATTCAAAATAAAATATCTCATAGTGTGTTTGCTTGGGGCCATATTTAGGTCCCATGCAATTGGATAAAAAGATTATTGGCGAGATAATATACCACTCTGTTCTGTAATGACCGAAGTTTATTCTAAGCTGTGTAGCCAGACTTAATTTTGAGACCGGACCGAGCTATGACGTCATCAAATTGGGCCATTTTTAAGATTAAATCGATCATTGTCTTCAAATGCTTTGTCAGAATTGTAAGTTTTTGAATGTTTTTGAAGGTTTTCGTGCACAAACATAATAGTTTAGAATTATGTTATTTTGAATAAAGGGAACGTCATTCATGCAATATTAAAGATATATTATGTTCAAATATCATATTTGAATATACGAACAACTATCGCATATTATTTATGGAAAGATAAAATTAACATGTTTGTGAGTATGAACGTTAGTGTGTTAGGTCCAAATACTTCATACTAAAAAATAAGTAAACACAGTATGAAAATGTTACTCCACTAAAAGTCTGGAAGTTTGTTTGATACAAATAGTTGTACAGACATTTAATTGTGATTGCAGTATACACAGTTAGTTTATGTATTTAGACAAGGTGAAGATCTTTAATAAGGATTTTCTAGATTTAATTCGATATGCAATATCTGTGTAAAAGGTGAGCATTGTACATCTTTAAAGGGACGTGTAATAAGACAAAAGCTTTGGTGAAATGTCTATGCTGCATTGTAATTAAATGTAAATAAAACAAGAAACCTGATGATAATTATCTAATATAATTGAAAATAATAAAAGATAAGAAAAAGTTGATGCCAAAAGCGCCATCACCACGCAGGGACTTGAACTCATGACCCTTTAAAATTGTACATTTGTACAAAATTATTCTACATTTGTACCATTTCAGGTATCTTTCTGATTGAGTAAACACTTTTCTTTCTTGTGATTTCTAGTCTTGCCACTTAACACAAGTGGGCACTACTAAATAGTCCAAAGTACATTGTCGATATGCTGGACATGTACAAGCCTTGTAGAGACTTAAGGTCGGCAAATGGCACGGTGTCGTTGGTTGTACCGAGGAGTCGAACAGTAAAGTATGGGGACAGAAGTTTCATGCATGCAGCTCCAAAGCTTTGGAATGCTCTCCCAGCAAGCATCAGAGATTCAAGCTCACTGTCTGCATTTAAAAATGTTTTTGAAAACGCATCTCTTTCACATATGTTATAAATAAATAAAATCTGAAATACTGTTGAAAATGGCGTTAAACCAAATCACATTCACATATGTTAAAAATAAATAACAAAATCTGAAATACTGTTGAAAATGGCGTTAAACCAAAAACCATGAAAGGTTTGTTCCGTGTTTAGAAAGGGACTGGTCTCGTAATGTAATTTAACGTTGAACATAATTTATGGATGATCTTGTTTTAATTACTATTCATTTTAATCTTTTACCAATATATTTTCATGTATGTGTATGTATGTGTTCTTTATGTTTTTGTAAAGCACTTTTGAACGTGCATATTGTGTATGAAAAGAGTGCTATATAAGTTAGGTATAATAATAAAAATAATAAAAAAACAGTTAAAGAGTATAACTATATCTAATTTATCGTTCACGTTTAGAAGTTACTTCTATTTTTGTTGCTGTTGTTGCAACATTCATATATCTTCGTTACTGACCCATTCAAATGTGTCGCGAAACCCTTTAGCTATGCAATATCGCTCTTCTATGAAATATACACAGCATTTAGTGATATTTGACGTGAGGTCTATTGCTTCAGAAATGCTTATGTCTCTGTAAATAAATTTGCCTCTAACATTTTCTTGACAATGTTTTTACTTCTGAAATAATATCTTCTCTGTAATGTTGTTTTAAATAATATTGTTTAATACATGTAAAGATGTATTAAAATGTCTTATCACAAAAACAGTAAGCCCCTGTAACACAACTCTGTATGATATGTTAAATGTGCGGTGGCAAAATATGTCCTAGCGCTTATGTAACAGTCCTTTCTACCATTCGAGAACTATTTTAATATGATTTCTCTGGTTTCTCTGACATAGACTGACTTTGCGTCATGGTAAAGAGATTGCGACAGTGTCGCGACATAATGGATCCAGTTCAAATCATACGATACGAAGCGATTATTTTTGCGAAAGCAATATAGTCAAATTTGACTGAAAATAAACCGACGCTCCTAGTACTAACTAGAAGTTATAATGACCCTTTTGGAAAAAAGACTGTCTGTTTCTTTAAGAAAGGCAATCGCAAATATTAGTTGTTGAAAAGGCTGATGCTGTTTGGTTGAAAAATTACAGAAGGCAATTAAAACGTCTTACAATATATCAAATACTTTTTGTACTTCTAAATTCCGCAATAAACACAAAATATGCCAAAATATTGTTGATTAAACGAATACATAGCAATGCAGTTTTTGGACGAACAGGTTAACATAGAAGATCTTACCTCTACAGCTAAATTTCTTCAGGGAAAAATGATACTCAACTCTCAGGCTGGTACTTACAGGATCTGTAACAGTTACTGCTGATAATCAAGATCTTCTTGGGGAGTCCATACCTATTTCATTGCAAGTTTTCTACGTTGGTTGATTCTGCGTTTTTTCCAAGAAAAGCGAGTGACAAATTGAACATTTAATGGGCAGTCACGTTCTCTATTCATCACAGAATACACTTACATGGTGGCATACATAAACATATCTGCTACAGCCATTTGTGGTCGTATCTGATAACATTTACAGATTGCAGTCGGTGTATTATACATGAAACATCAAAAAGTACAGAACTAAAATACCTCTTACACGAGTAATATATTTACGTATACTAATCTTAGCCCATTACAATCAGATAGTTTATAATAACATATAACATGTCTATATTCCTAGAAACTTTGTGAATGGTCGCCATACGTCCTTTGTCGTTGACAAATTTGATTTCAAGAAAAACACTTTTGCTGGCAAGAATTCTGGCATAGAACTGTTATGAAAATTCCAAAACAATGTTATTAAATATTGTGCCTGCCCTTGACTATTGATAAAATTATCCCAGATCTTTCAAGAAATACTCAGAATGCCAGACAATAGCAAATGTTTCATCACCCAGTCGTGATACCTATCATGAAAGTTTCTTTCTCAAAAATTGCTTGCCACAGACTGGACTAAAATGACCGACATATTCTAACATGACGGTAACTATCGAAGTTATGGAGTATGGAAAGTTTATTGTTAAAAGACTCTATTGTTGTTCAATAAAGTTTTGAGATCCTTTAGAAACTATCAATCTTATTTTTTGAAAGGTTTCTTTCAACATAAAATATATCTACCCGGAAAGAAACGTCAGGACAAAGGTAGGAATTCTAATAATTGCATTTATAATAATTAAGTGGGCATGTTTAAACCCGTTGTACTCTCCAACGCGATATGAATGCTGGGCCAACAAATGTTCATGTGTTGCGGAGAATGAGCTGTGTTCCATTACAGGGTAAATAAATATCGAACTTGACAAGTGTACATAATTTTGAGATCGTTTAAAGCACATATAACAAGGTACAACACTAATGGAATATTATGTTATTGTATATTTTAATGGTATAGCATCTGCCAAACATATATATTTAAGAAGAAAAAAACATGATGAAATAAAGTGGGTTGGGTTAGATATATTTTGATTATTTTCAATATTTATTTATGTACATACTTCAATATTGTCATCAAAATGAGCCGTGCAATGTGAAAACCAACATAGTGGGTTTGCGACCAGCATGGATCCAGACCAGCCTGCGCATCCGCGCAGTCTGGTCAGGATCCATGCTGTTCGCTTTTAAAGCCTATTGGAATTGGAGAAACTGTTAGCGGACAGCATGGATCCTGACCAGACTGCGCGGATGCACAGGCTGGTCTGGATCCATGCTGGTCGCAAACCCACTATGTTGGTTTTCTCATGGCACGGCTCAAATATTCTTTGATGAAAAACATAAGATGATAAAATGGAGTTTTGCTATGTAGCTGAAATAAATTATGAAATACGCAAAGTTGTATTTTAAACTCGGCCGCCATTCTGATGACGTTAAATATCGGTCCTATTCGCGGAACTCAGACTGGCGACATGCCTTTTTGTGACCTTCAGACATGGACCAACAGTTTGGTATATGTCACCATTAATCTTTTTTTTTTTTCGTACGGAATCCCCGTTCTGCATACACTCTTACCCTAAACCAATATATTGGAATGTTAATGGGGATAGGGGAGGGTAGTGTTCTGAAAATGTAGAAAAAAAATCCAAAAAGAGAATCCAGAGTTTAGGGTCATATCTTGGACCATTTCGACATTATTGAAGTATGTTTTAACCGCCGTTTGAATACATCTGCGGATGTCTCTAAATTGATTTTTGTACTTTTAGCATTGTAAATGTTGAGTTCTGCTCAACACGGGGCTAGAGGGCGTGGACGGTAGCATGCATTTCCACTACCGTCGATGAACAGGCTCAATCAAACCGAGCCTGCAACATTTTCGTTTTTGTCGTGTTAGGCGACCTGTGAAGCTTCCACTTTTCTCTATTTTAAAAACCATTACTAAGTTCTAGACATGCATTGTAAAATAAATTAGAGATGAATAGATTCTGGTCCCAAATGAAGTGACCTTGGCCTGATGAATATTCATCAAATGTCAACAAAAAATGCAGCATTGCAGTCTTATTTTCTTATGTGCACGGCTCATGACATATTACTAGGTAGATAAGCCTATATGTTGTAGCTACAGAATGACACCCCAGCCACGTTTTTATGTCACCAAATAAGGTCAAAGGACTTAGAAATGGATGCCCGATAAAGGAAATATTCAAAAATTTCCCTATATCGATTGATCCTTCGTTTAATGAGAAAATTTCAACTTGAGTATTTCAGCATATACGTATCAAACAATAGAATACTATTTCAGCAATATATACCATATATACAATTTACCTTAAACATTTATAGTTTTCATTATATTATCCATAAATAAACTTAACTGTTTGTCTATGTCTACAAATTTTACAATGATCATTAGATAGTAATGCTCTAAATTTAATGAGGTTTGGTCGTTGGTAATACTTCGTGTCTGTATGCTTCTTTCTTTAATCATTAAAGTGTGAACAAACTACATGTAATAGATAACGGAATTCATCACCAATATTATAGAATAAACATTTTCTTTCGTTTGAAGGTGTTCCTCTACATCTTCCAACTCTATAGGTAAACGATGGTTTCTTGTTAAAAAAAACGACATCATTCTTTTACATGAATGTGAAGTTAAAGTATTGATAAAGATTGCTTCATTTATATACAGTTCGAGCCTCTATACCCTAACCACACATGGCTCGACTGATACGGGTCTTAGCTAATGTTTAAAACCATGTTTAGTACTATAAGAGGTCAGGAAATTCAATATATGAAGTATATACTGAATATACTCGGACTTAGTCTCATTTCGTATCTACCTCTAAATATTAGTGAAATCAATGAATCACCAGTTCTCTGTTTGTTTGTTGTTGTTGTTTTTTTTAAATCGTTGTCTAAGATCTTTTACGTTCAAATAATGCTTGTTCCTAAACTAAGTTCTAAAATGTGACTTTGATATAACAAATGAATTTATGACATTTGAGCCGTTGGATATTAGGTGACATTCACAAGAAGTGAATACTATAGTCTTCTGCTATCAGTTCGGTCAGTACAGCATTTTTTTGTGAATGTCACATCATATATTTTGTTTTGTGTTCCCCTAATATATTTAATTATAGTCTTGATATTCATAAATGTTTACTAGTGCAGTGCTTTTCTAACTCATGTCTTCACGGGATCGATATGGAAAAGATCATTTCACAGTCATAGTTGATCATAATCGTTCATCAGCGTCGTTCACTAAGTTGAACATATATCGCTTTTCATCACTGTCTTCCATTATCAGTTATCGTCATTTTCTTTATCATCATTGATCATCAACTCTCATTATCACCATGATTCAGTGCGCGTTTTCATGATCATCATTCTTCATCAGGATTTATCATCACCATTCATCATTGCCATTTATCATCATCATCATTTTTTATTATCTATATTCCATCGTTCATCACTTTTTATTACCAACGTCTATCATCACTATTATTCTTCAATGTCATTCACCATCATCATCAGCATCGTAGTCACATAACAGTGTCCTTATTTAACATCATATTCCATGATCAGCACCAACAATTGTCATTTCATCATCAATTTGTCATCACCATTTTTCACCATCATCAACAATATCGTAAAGTTTGTTATCTTGATTATGAAATAAACATAAAAAGAAGACTCTTAATCAGGTGTTGACCTGAAAAGAAAAAGAAAAACCCTGTCAGTATAATTACTGAAGAATTTAGATATAAAGATAACAGTGTCATTTGTGGACTGGGAATCTGCGCTTCTTCGGGTAGTCAATGATCTTCTTAGTAGTATGAAGAATAAGGAAGTCACGGCCCTTATTGCGATTGACTTAAGTGAGGCATTTGACACTGTCGACCACTACATTCTTCTAGATGTCCTAAATGCACAATATGACGTCTTTGATACAGCTCTTTAATGTGGAGACTCCTATTTAAGGCCTCGTACATGAAGATTAATATCAACAATGTATATTCATCAGACCGCTATCTCGAATGCAGTGTGCTCAAGGGCAGTTGCCTTGGTCCTTGGCTGTATCTCACCTATGCTGGAACTCTTTTTGATGTCATTCCAAAATCCATGTCAGTCTACGGTTTTGCTGATGATCATATAGCAAATAACAGCTTTCGTCTTACATCTGTTTCGGTAGAATCACAAGCGATCGGAGACCTTGAAAGGTGCGCAGTTATAATCAATGACTGGATGAATAGAAACAAACTGAAAATGAACACTTCCAAAACTGAATTTATTATGTTTGGTAGCAGACTTCAATCGAACAAATGTTTAACAAATTCCATTAACATTGCTGGTGATAATGTCAAACGTGAAAGCACAATTAGATATCTCAGTGCATTTCTTGACGAAACCTTGAAATTTAAAGATCATGTAAATATCGCAAATGTCGTACAGTCATGTTGAATTACCTACGAATTAAGAACGCCCGAAAATACTAAACAAAATGAGCCACTGAAATTTTAGTTTTGTCTCTAGTTATTTCACATCTGGATTATTGCAATGTCATAATGTATGGTGTAGCTAACTGTGAGGTGCGTAAGATGCAACGTATTCAAAACATGTGCGCAAAAATTGTCTTTAACAGGAGGAAATTTGACAGTTCTAAACAAGCATTGTACCACTTACATCGGTTGTCGGTGAAAGCAAGAATTGATACTTTCTTTCATGTATAGCTGTCACACTGGCAGAGCACCTCTGTGTTTAACAGAATTGCTAACAGAATATATTCCTAGAAGACAAGGTTGGAGATCTTCTGAAAATTCTGAATGTCGTTATGTTGTTCCATACAACAAGTGCAAAACATTCAATAATTGAAGTTTCTGTACTATTGGTCCAAAACTTTGGAAGGAACTGCCGTTAGAACTACGCAAAAGTAAATCACCTGACACATTCAAAACAAAATCTTAAGACACTGTATCTCAGAGATTTCGCGGCACTGTTTTAAATATCATGCGTAAACAGCAGGTGATAATTCTTAAATTTTTTAAAAGGTTTTACATTTCAACATGTATATCTCTAAGGTTTGTTTCATAAAAGTACTTGTAGTGTGTAGTATTTCTTTCATAAATAGTATATGATGGCACCATTAACCGGGGGTTTTTAACCTCTATATGCTGCTCGTCTGGGCGTACCAGATGCTTTAAGCACCGGTATTGACAATAGGGGTAAAATGACCTCAAAGGGAGGTGTGCAGTCATGACTCTTTGTTACAATAAGGCTGTTATTAGCTCACCTGTCACATAGTGACAAGGTGAGCTTTTGTGATCACCCTTCGTCCGTCGTCCGTCGTCTGTGCGTGCGTCCGTCCGTGCCCGCGGAATGATGGTTAAGTGACTGCATAACGATACTTTCTCTTTGATGTCATTCATTCCGTTCTGATTATGTGACCTTTTTCTTTTTATGTGACTGTTAGAACAAAAGAGAGAACAATGGGGGTGTCACATAAATACCGTTTCGTTAGAACGTCCGTCCGTCCGTCCGTCAACAATTTCTTGTCTGCGCGATAATGGTTTCATTTATGATTTTATTTTAACCAAACTTGCACAGAACTTGTATCACCATAAGACCTCGGTTCCTTTCTTGAACTGGCCAGATTCAATAATGGGTTCTAGAGTTATGGCCCCTGAAAGGGCCAAAATTAGCTATTTTGACCTTGTCTGCACAATAGCAGCTTTATTTATGATTTGATTTTAACCAAACTTGCACACAACTTGTATCACCATAAGATCTTGGTTCCTTTTTTGAACTGGCCAGATTTCTTTATGGGTTCCAGAGTTATGGCCCCTGAAATGGCCAGAATTAGCTATTTTGACCTTGTCTGCACAATAGCAACTTTATTTATGATTTTATTTTAACCAAACTTCCACACAACTTGTATCACCATAAGACCTCGGGTCCTTTCCTGAACTGGCCAGATCCCATTATGGGTTGTAGAGTTATGGCCTCTGAAAGGGCCAAAATTAGCTATTTTGACCTTGTCTGCACAATAGCAGCTTCATTTATGATTTGAATTTAATCAAACTTGCACAAAACTTGTGTCACCATAAGATCTCGGTTCCTTTCTTGAACCGGCCAGATCCCATAATGGGTTCCAGAGTTATGGCCCCTGAAAGGGCCAAAATTAGCTATTTTGACCTTGTCTGCACAATAGCAGCTTCATTTATGATTTGATTTTAACAAAACTTCCACACAACTTGTATCACAACAAGATCTTACTTCCTTTCTTGAACTGGCGAGATTTCACCATGGATTCCAGAGTTATGGCCCCTTAAAGGTCCAAAATTGGCTATTTTGGCTTTTGCAGCCATATAAAGACTTCATTTATGGTTTTAATTTGATACAAACTTCCAAAATATCTTCAACAACAATAAATCTTGGATTCCATGACAAATCAGATTCAATCGTAGGTTCCAGAGTTATTTTGTATCTGATTACCTCCCCTGATTGTAATCAAAATGGATTTATATCAGTAAGTACTTATGGGACTTATTTGAAATTTCATTATTGTTATGAGTTGGACTGAGACAATCAGGGTAGATAACTAAGGACTGATTTTATGTCAAATTACCTCCCTTTGTTTCAAATTAAAATGGGTATATCTCCATAACTAATGAAGATACTGATCTGAAATTTCATTTATGTCAACAGATTTATTTGGCAGATCCTTCTTTTGTCCACTTACAATATTTTTTTTAGTTACTTCCCTTTTACGTTACTATAAATAGCTTATTTTTAGTAACTTTTTTATTATTGGCCGTAGGTAAAAACTGAGACCACTTTCCTGTGGTACAACATGGATGGTACCTCCAATTTTTAGGTGCATTTTGACATATCTATACCGTGTAAGAATTTTTTTTTCTTTTTGGTTAAATTTCTTCCCTTTGTTGTTCCTGTCCTTTCGACTTAGATATTTTTTCTGAGGACCTTCTTGTCCTCAAGTGCAATGATAACAGGTGAGCGATATAGGGCCATCATGGCCCTCTTGTTTTTATTATTGTCATTATTAATATTGTCATTATAACTTGTATTATTATTATTATTATGTACAACGCCATTGAATATATCATTGTATAAAAATAGGCGTTTAATCAAATTATTCAAATCTGAAATTCACAAGCAAAAAGTCACAATGACGGAGAAGAATAGAATTTGATCTTTTTATTTACCTAACGCAAATATTTTCGCGGCGAGCTTAAACAGATTATCTGAAGACAGAAACCTGCTACCAAACGTTTGGTGTTTTCTAACCCTTATATTCAAGAAGAATGAACATGGATAAAAAAATTTAAAAAGCATTTTTTGGTCATTTTCTCTAGGAAACATTATTCACCTGTTACAGCCTATTTTGTCACGATGAAAAATTTATATCTTGATTATGGTAGTTATCAAAAGAAAATTAATCACACTTCTATGTATTATGTAAATTTAACATTTATGTTCTCTTTATTTTGATATAATAAATAACTTGATGTCCTCGTTACAATAAATGAAAAACTTAATATTTCTCTTTCCGTCTTTAAATGTTTTATGCCAATTACAGCTACATTTTTAGAAAAAAAATATCGAAACGTTGCAAATTAGGAATGAGTTCCAGGATCAGACGTTTTGCCAATGCGTTTGATGAAATAAAGAATTGATTAAATATTTCTCATTCTGTTTCGAAATCTTCAATGCAAAAATCAACTCATTCAGTCCACGAGGGCCTGAAAGCCATTCCTCGCTTTCGAAATGTTTATGTCTTAGACTATGTCACTTTGAAAATTAGAACACGTTTGTATACGAGTATACTGATCACCCGAGATCTAAACAAAGCAGGGGTGATATTTTAGCATTGAAGCTTTTAATTGGAAATAGAATCATCTTATTTCTATGCCGAGAAACAAAAATTAATTAACACCAAACCTATGTACAATATTAGCCCATTGACATCTGAGAACAGATGATATTTCAGGTAGGGCTGTGCCAGTTCAGTAGTTTTAACTTTTAGAAATGGTTAATAATTGACAACAAGGAGATAATCATGAAACGGGAATGGCAGGGCATCTCAAGTCATTCTCAAGTCATTCCACTTTCGCTTTTATTCATGAACTTTCACGGACGCCGGTGAAAATCATTGTTTTGAAACAGAATTTATCTTGATATTACTTTAACTCCAAAAATGGTTTGTGGTTTGAAGTTTGCAGATTAACTTAACGCATATACTTGTATAACAATTAAGTTTATGAAGCGGTGGTTAGTTAAATTATATATAAACTGACTAGTGTTACTAGTATCTGTAAGTAACTGGCAAGTTTCGCACATGACTCTGTGCTGGAAGGTAAATGACTTATATATGCTCATATTTGGTTAATTAAAGAGACCCTATATATTTTGTATAAACAAATTTTGACCCACCAATCAGTAATAATCAAAGAGACCCACTGGTCGGTTCCTAGCACATTTGGCTAGTTTAATAGGGGAACATTAGCATCTATGCATATAAACGCACGCACGCACGCACGCACACACACACACACACACACACATAAACACACATATACAAACAGAAATCGCAGCATCAAAAAAAGACATTGAACTCAACAGCCTATTAAAGACCATATAAAATATTCAGATGATACAGAGATAAGACCACAGTTATTTTTACTATCTGTTCTATATAGGCATTGAACACTATTGCAGTTTTGCATGCATTCCAACCCCGCAAAAATTACCTGAACAAAAAGTTATGTTATACATATTCTGACATTCTCATTCTGTTAATTGTGTACCTACTATTTCATATCTCCTCTATCAAATTGATCTTGAGTCTATTTCAGTAAAAGCTGGATGAGGAAAACTGGCACAATCGCGCGCTTAAAAATGGTCTTTATCACCCAATTCAGATTGTAGATGAACTGATTAGCAACAACTTCTTAGA
Source organism: Mercenaria mercenaria (assembly GCF_021730395.1). NCBI lineage: Eukaryota > Metazoa > Mollusca > Bivalvia > Venerida > Veneridae > Mercenaria > Mercenaria mercenaria. Next base: position 67,897,106 of record NC_069374.1, read on the forward strand.
ATCTGTAAAACAGCAAATTAAAACTAAAAGAAAATATCTATCTATTATCAACAAAGATAAAATAATCTTCGTACTAAAAGGGAAATAAAAAGACAATTTTTCGGTGAACAAACAGTTTGTCCTACTTTTAAAAATATAGATACAGGATTTTGCAGCACACTTCGAAATTTCAGCATAAGAAAAAAATAAACGACATTTTACCTTTATCAGATAAATTGACATATTGTTCATTTATAGGTACTGCCTTAGTAAATAAATCTTTTCTTTATGCCCATACTCCTGACACTATAATAATACATGTTTTTCATCTTCAATGCCATTTCTGCATATTGGGCATATTCTTTGATTTAAAGCTAATCTTTCGTATCTGCCAATTTCAAGTCTGATAGGGGCGATACCACATCTACAAAAGCTGTTTTATGTTTATAAGGCAACATTGTCTTAACATAATTATGCTTCACTTTCAAAATTAAACTTAAAAGTTATGTAAGTCCTTAATTTATTTCCTCCACTACCAGTACTGCTGTTAATGGTCCATGTATCAAGATACTCATTTAAGTATGAGGTGGTTAATCAGTCGGTCAAAAGTAGTATAGAAATTACAGGGTTTGGCCTGATTATGAAAGTTAATTAAAAAAAAAAATATAATTTATAAAAATCAACAATTTTTATAAATTATTTAATTAAAACGTATATTTTTTTTTAAAACAACTTTTTAATTTAAAATCAACAATTTTTATAAATTATATATTTTTTTTTAAAACAACTTTTTAATTTAAAATCAACAATTTTTGTTAAGTATATTTTTTTAAACAACAACTTTTTAATTAAAACGTATATTTTTTTAAACAACAATTTAAAACCTATTAAAATAATTTATAATTGTTTGTTCGTTTGCTCTTTGATTGTTAACTTTTAGTATTTTATACAATAAATCATACAACGGTACTTTGTTTTGTAACATTTTTATGAAAAATAAACAATAGTAACCACAGAGTGTACTTGTTTTGTCTTGGTATTGTATATTATTATATTTTATGTTTGGAATGTAATTAATTACTTCTTTTGGTGGAGGAAGCCCAAACGGGTCAAAGTACAAATTATTCAAGTAACAAACCCAATGTGTTCCAGATCCAACAGAGTCGTCTAAATTTATAATTCCACACTCATTGTTTGTTTTTAATTTTAATAAATTATTTCTACTAAATACACCTCTGAAATTTTTAATGCCGAGCTGTATAACCCATTGTTCAATTTCAAAGTTAGAAATTGGTTTGTTTATAAATTTTATTTTTTTTTTACTATAGGAATTCGTCTATAAGGTATTCTTTGAGAATCGATTTGGATACCCTGTCCTTTTCCCTTACCAGTTAACAAAGATGTAATCAAAGGTATTCCTAGACTAGCAGCCAGCATACCCAAAAAGACACCATTTTGCATCTGTTTTTGTGTTAATTTAATCACCCCAGATCCTACTAGTTGCTTTCTTTGATTAGGTGTAAGATATGGTGATATCATATTTCTCTTATCATTAGCTACTGAAATCACACCATTCCCAAGTAACTTACTAACACCAGTACTGGCCAGTCCAGAGAGGGCTCCGATGCCCAGAGGAGCTAATATTTTTGGAGCTATTTTTGCTGCCATTGGAAGAATTGTTTTTCCTAACAAACCAGCCAACGCTCCTAAAAATCCACCATTTTGACCTTGACTGGACATTTGTTTTTTTGAAATTGTAATTTCTAATCCCTTGTTATTTCTAATAGACTTTTCAATTTGATTAATTTGTGTTTTTGTTAAAAGTAAAGGGAAGTTTCCACGTAATTGTTCATGTTTTAATCTAAAATTATATGGAGTTTTATTATTATAAGCTTGTGCTAAATTTTTATTTTGTCCATCTGTAAGGTTAACTTTATATTCAATATAATTTGATGTCATTATATACTTTATATTTATTTTAATTTTATTTAATTTTAATTTTATTTTATTTAAACATTAACAAGTTCATTTCCAATAGTATTTATTTCAACTGTTTCTTCATACAATACAATTGCATAAACACGAATATTAGCTGCTGGTGGAATATTTAACTTAACTGTTAATGTAATATGCTTAGGATCTTCTGTTATTACTTCCTTTTTATATTCCAAGTTAAAATGAACAAATCCAAACAAACTTTGAAAATTAAATCTATTTAAGAGACTTCTAGTAGTCTTATTATTTTGTTTATAATAATAATTAATTACATCATCATATATTCTTGATATACTTGTGTATTCTGTTTCTGGATAAAAAACACCATTACCAACTTCAATACGACAAGAGCTCAAAGTGCAATTATTATTTGCTGCATTAATTTTAAATGTATCTAATAAATGTGGATTATGTTCTTGTGAATTACTTTTGTCAGGTCGTTGTAAATAAACAAATACATGTTATGGTTTTGTTACACCAGCCGTTATTCTAAAAGTTATATTATTTTGTTGTGTATCAGTTGATTGTGTTATCATTTCCCGAAGATATGACCATCTTGCTTTTGTAAATCTTTCAGCAATTAGATTAAGTCCAAATTCATTGAAAATTAAACGCGGAACCCATAGAATTAATTTTGTTACAATTACTCTACCTGGATCTCCACCAGCTCTAAAAATTAATTCATCATCATTTGTCAGCTGCAATGTTATTTGAATTTGACTTGGAGGTAAAATATTAGTTTCTAAACCCTGAAAAAATGAATAATTATTTAGTGGAATTTTAGCATTTACCTCATTACCACCCTGGATTAATACCTTTCTAAATTTGAAACCTTTATTATCATCAGCGGCAGCAGTAGCAGTAGTATCTAAATAGATAAATTCATTTGTTCCAGTTGATTTTGCATAATCCTCAGACAATTCAACCAAACTCTTTACATTTATTACTCTGTATAAATTATTACAATCATATACAATTTTCCCATTTTGTTTAACCATTAAATGATAAATTAATGAAGCTGCATTATTAATTAAAGCAATTTGATCTCCATCAGCATAATTAGCACCATCAGCAAGTTTATTAACCATAAAACTTACTTCAAAATAACCATTAAACCAATCAAAATATGAGCTTCTATCATTAATTGTAAAGTCATATCCGTTTTTTTGTTGCTTAACATTATTTCCCAAGACAGATATTAAAGCTGTATCTAATTGAATAGGAGTTAATTCATATCTTTCACAATATTGTTTGGTTCTAAACATGTATATATTATATATTATTTTATTTTTTATAAATTAATCTGTTAATACGTTTACGCTGAGCTGAAATCCCAGATCCTAACAATAATCTATTCAATCTTATATTAATATCCTCCTTATTATTTTTACTGTTATTCTTTTCTTGTAATTCCTTAGCAATTTAAAATTTTACCAACTGCCGGAGAAGATTTCTTTTTAAATTTTTCAACAATTTTATTAGCAGCTAAATTTCCAACTTCTGTTCCAACCTTTTTTGTTCCACTTTCTAGTGCAGCTTTTCCTGCTGTTTCCAGAGCTTTTTTTCCAGCAGATGCAAATCCACTTGAAAACAATTTCGTTAAAGTGTCAAAGATACTCGAACCATGTATATTTTCTTCTCCTGTGTGAGCATCAACATAAATAAATATTCCTTTATTTTTGTCATAAACTTTCTTGTACATTATATAAAACTAAATTTTAATTAATTTTTTTTAATATTAATGTAAAACTTGTTTCAATTTTATTTAAATTAATTATTCTACCAAATATGTTTGTAATATATATTCTTATTGAATCTATCATAGTTTTATTAACTTCAGAATATCCAATTATCCGAGGTTCTATTCTAAATGGATAAGCTCTTGTTAAATTTGCAGTACTTAAAACATAGATAATATCACTGAAATTACCACCAACAAGTGAATTATCAATAAGATCACAATAAATATAAATTGTATCCACAGAGTTAGTTATATTTGGTGTTGTAGTTCCCCATTCAGTATTTCTCAATGCTTTTTTCTCAAATCCAAGCAATGTATGAAAATTTGACATTCTTAAATCTAACATAATTATCTTTAATTGAAATCAAAATCTTGAAACTACTTAAATCAAATTCCAAACTTATTGGAGCAATGTCTGATTTATTAAATTCATAATCATCATTACTTATTAATGTTTCCCTTATATAATTATTAATATCAGTGTAAATGTAAGAACCATTTGTAAATATAATATCTTTCCAATCCTTGCCATTATTATAACGAATTCTTTTATTATCATATTCATCACTAATATTATGCCAAGAATAAGTCATAGCGTCAATACTACCCAAACCGACAACATAAGTTTTATTTTTATCTAAAATTAAAGAACGACCAAATCTGGTTGTAAAATCACTAGGGGTATTATTTTCGTAATTTTTAACTATTTCAGAACTTAACACAATTTTTCGTTCCATTTATATAATTATTAAACATATTTTTTTTTTTAATAAAAGTGTAAATTCAAGAAAAATATTTTTATATAACATTTCATGTTGTTCTGGTAAGAGTGAATTTATTTTTAATAATTCATCAATTATTCTAATACCTTCATTTTTTAGTTCTTCATTATTATTTCCAGCATCAATCGAACCACAAATTAACTCCAAGTCATTAACCAATTCTTCTGGATTACATGGACAAACGTCGTAACCCTGTCCCCTAATTACTTTTTTAAATTTCATAGATCTTTTATTGATAGGCAATCCTGATTTTTCTGTTAATTCTTTAAATATTTTTCTAGAATGAATTGAATGTTTTTTATTATTGTTATATCTTTTATTAATCAAATCAATCAAATCATTATCTCCTTTAGTGTTAATTACTTCTTTTCCAGTTATTCTATCCTTAGCAATTAATTTGTTTTGACTATAAAGTTTATTTAAGTTAATAATTAAATTACCATAATGTCCATTTGGTGAAACTTTATATGGATTATGATATCTTATTCCTTTTCCCATATATTTTCTTTGTTTTAAAATATCATTGATTACTTCTCTATATTTTTTATAATTTTCCGACTCAGTTATAATTGCATCCCTTTGTTTAAGATCGAGATTTGTGGGATTTTTTATTCTACTTATTGCACCAGATTTGTTACCCAATTTTTTTATTTTCTTTGTTACCTTTTCTATGATATCCTCTACTTCTTCCCTAGTCATTTTTTCATCAGGATTTTCAGATTCAGTGTGAAAAAATTCAAACACTTCTTGCGGTGTCCAATATTGTTTTGCATCTAAAAGATCTAAATCAATTTCTTTATTTAATACCTCCGGATCAAATTCTTTTAGTCTTGCTCCCAATTCTTCTTCTTCTAATTCTTTGGATGTATCGTCAGTTGTTTCAGTTATTGCCATCTTTTCTCTTCCATAATCTTCTAATCTCTTAAATTCATCTTGAGGAACCCGTCCAACAGGTTCATCTCCCCAATCTATCGGTATATAAGAAGCCGATTTTAAAGCTTGTTCTTTTTCATAATCTTTCAGTACTTTTTTAATTTCTTTTTCAGTAGGTTCTTTGTTTATTTCCCTGTATTTTTTATATTCCCTCGTAAGTTCTTCAGGAGATGGTAAACCTTGATATGTTTGTATGTCTTTCATTTCATCACCTAGTAACGCTAATTGCTCCTTAATTCTAGGTAATGCTTTTAACTGACTTGATAATTGTTCTTTTTGACTTTCTATTCCTTCAGTAATTGGTTTATAAATTTCAGTGTAGATATCCCGATTTGTAGCTTTTCTAATTTTTTCTCTCATTATTTTTTCTCTAAGAGCCCTCATCTTTTGCCCGATTAAGTTTTTTCTTATTCTTATTTCATTAAGTTTTGATTGCATTTATATAATAATGTAAGATAATGTATAATAATGTAAGATAATGTAAAATAATGTAAAATAATGTAAGATAATGTAATATTATTATATAATGGAAATTCCAAATTATGATACAAAAAGTAATAAATCCAATAACTTTAAACAACATTATCCTTTTATGCCGGATTCATGTTTTAGAATGTTAATATGTGGATCTTCTGGATCTGGAAAAACAAATACACTAATGCATATTCTTCAAAAACCTCTTATATATTATGATAAATTATACTTGTATGCTAAAAACCTAGAACAATCTAAATATCAAGATTTAATTAAACTTTTAAATGAAATTGCAGAAAAAAATAAAATAAATCCAGATGAAATACTTGAATATTCAGCTGATTCTGACCAAATTGAACCTTGTGAGAATCTTGAATCAGGAAAACAAAAGGTAGTAATATTTGATGATTTTGTATGTGAAGATAAAAAGGTTCAGAATGAAATAACAAAATACTTCATTCAAGGGCGTCATAAAAACTGTTGTGCTATTTATTTAACTCAGTCTTACTATAAAACACCAAAAAATATTCGAATTAACTGTTCACATTATATTTTATTTGAAAGTCCAAGTAAACGAGAAAATGATATGATTTGTAATGAACAAAATATTAACCCTAACTCTTTTGCTAATGCAACAAATAAAAAATATGATTTCTTATATATTGACAAACCAAGGAAGTTTTTAAGAAAAAACTTTACTGGTAATATATAGACGGGAGTTTTTAATCAACCCGACAGTATAAGTAAAGTTAAATTTGATATTGATTTAAGTGATTATGCTACTAAAAAACAATTCAAAAAACTTAAAAAGGAATCAGAATCATATCTTCACAGAAATAAGGAACTTGATAACACAATGAATAGAGCATTAGATATGGGAGGTAATAACCTTATAAACCTAGGAGATCCAGATAAACCCAACGATGCAGTTTCAAGACGATTTTGTGTTTAAAAAAGTTCAAAGTGTAATAGATGACTATGATCTTGAAGATGTTAAAAGTATAAAACAAACACTAGAAGCAGAATAAAAGAATATTGAAGAATTAACAAAAGATTTTAAAAAGAATTCGTTATTAATAGTTGAATTACAAGATAAAATTGAAAAAGAAATGAAAGCTATGGTTGATTCTATTAAAGAACTTGAAGAGAAATCTGATTTGACAGAGGGAAAACATAAAAGAAGTATTTAAAACAAATTTGAAAAATTATACACTCAAGTTCAAGAATTAAAAGATAGTATGATTAAACATGAAGAACTAAAGACAAGATTATTGAAGCTGAGAAAAAGTTACAAAATATGTATCAGTTAGAAATCAGAACAGAAAAAAAATAAACTAAATACTGAAACTGAAAATAAGCATAAAGATTTATTAGAATTAATTTCAAATAAACTTGCAGAATATAAATCTGAACTGGAAAAGGCAGCTTCACAAAGAGGTGATGACCACGACACAGCATTAGATAACCTTAAAGAAGAGCTTAATTCTAAAATAGATGACTTTAAAAAACAAATTCGAATTTGGATTAGTACTGTTGACAACCGTCACAATTTAAAGTATGCAGACTTAAGTAATATTACAAAAAAATTACAAGAAGATATAACGCAGTTTAATGATAAAATTAAAAAAATAATAAATGATCTGGACTCTGTAGTTGAAAAATCAACTAAACAAGGAGAAGCAATTAATATAATTAATGATCGGCTAGAAAATTTTAAGAAACAACTTGTAGATATAATTAATAATGTTGATGCACGTCACAATATAAAGTACACAGACTTAAGTACACTTACAGAAATATTACAAAAAGATATCAACGAATTTAATGATAAAATAAAAAAAAAATAATAAATGATCTGGACTCTGTAGTTGAAATATCAGCTAAACAAGGAGAATCAATTACTGCTAATACCCAAGTAATTTCTACTAATACCCAAGAAATTACAAAAGTAAAAAATGTTTTCTTAAAACAAGAAACACAATTAGCTAGAACAAAAGGTGTTGTTGACAATTTGTCTGCTTCTGAAGTTGCTGCAACAAAACGACTTGATGATTTAGCTAAAGTAATTCTTGAACATGAAAATAAATATAAAACAATGAAAGAAGAACTAGAAACAGTTAGACATGAAGTATTTCTTTTTGAATATTCCGATGATTTTAAAATGACCGATACCGTAATAATGGTAATAATGACAAAATATTTTGATCGTCATAGTAACTGGGTATATTCAGAATATGATTTTGGCGGTGCCGAAAGAGGACTTGAGAAAACCAACAACATTTTTGCTATGTTTGTTTTAATATCTAGCAAAGTTTTTAGATTATAAAGATTTTATAAAAACAAACCAAGAATATGCCGTAGCCTTACCAGGCGCGCCGCGAAAAAAAGGTGCGTTTTTAGTATAACAAGAAGGAATTTATATAATAGAAATCAATTATATATTCTTGGTGGCTCCCCCATCATCACGTCTTGTTTTCTGGTGGTGGCAGTATGGTATTTTTGACCGTGATTTTCCCAATAATAGTGTGGATATAATGCCCGAGATCAAGGACGATGTAGTTACTTTTAAGAAAAAAATTAAAATTAATCTAACGAAAGGAACAATGTTTAACATTCATCCTTATGACGATTCATCATATTCAAGTGTAAGGTTTGTTATCAGCCTGAAGAGTTATGTAAGATTCTATCTGTTGGAGGAATATGTACGACACGAAAATACCCTTTTGGATTAATTAATTCGTTTTTAATATAATGGGAATATTTAATAATATAAATGAAAAAGTAAGTAAAATACGACAACAAATAATAAGAAAACCTCCATTGTTTTTAACTTCTGCAACACAAGATACTGATAGCGGATTATTTCAATGGAAAACTGTAAATGGTAATAATGTAACAATTAATTTTAATTGTATTTTAATTATTCTTGTTGATGCAATTAAATTAGATAAAGGAGAAGCTAAATTACAACTAAAAAATAAAGAAAATGTAATTCTTCAAAGTTACAATGCAAACACAAAGAGAAAAAATGAATCTATTTCTATTAATTATGCTAATAAATTTAACATGAATGATGTTATTTATATTACTGGTTTAAATGTTAAAAATATTCAATTAACAATTTATGGTTCTATTATTTAAGTAGAAACTTATGTTTCTCCTAAAACAATTATAAAAAATCACATCATAAAGATGTTTTAAAAATAAGAAACTATGTTCTTTCTAAAATAAAAATTAAATCAAAAAGATGCTTAAAAAATCAAAAATCACATCATAAAGATGCTTAAAATATAAGAAACTATGTTCTTTCTAAAATCACACCATAAAGATGTTTAAAAAAATCAAAAATCACACCAAAAAGATGCTTAAAAAATAAGAAACTATGTTCTTTCTAAAATCACATCATAAAGATGCTTAAAAAAATTACATCGTAATGATGTATAAATCTTCTTTTTTTATTTGTAGGCTTGGGTAGTAATCCCATCCTTAAGAATAAATCTTTTATCGTCATAACATGATAACGACGTTTTATTTATAACATAACTAGAAACATTATGTTTTTTCGATCTTATAACTTTAAATTTATGCATAATTTGTGTTGAGTTAAACAAAGTGTCTTTATAATTTTTATGCGTTATTGTCTTCTTGACAACACTCTTTTTTATTCCTTTACATGTTTTAATATTAATCTGAGCTTTATGCTCACATGAATTCTCTAATAAATATGAATACATTTTACTCCGTAATCCAACAAACTCAATTATTGGAATGCCGGCAGCTTCATCTTTAAATTTTCCTATTACTTTATTATTATTACCGAAGTAAAATTTTGAATTACTTTCATAATCAAATAATTCTTTATCTTTATAAAAGTCTTTATACACATCTTTAGTTTTAATTTCATAACACAATGAGTCTGTGTCAGTAAATAATAACTTTGCTGAATCTCCATACTTCTCTTTAATGTAATTATAATGGAAATCGTCATTAAATATTTTGATAAGTCTAGAATGCACATTCCGACGTAACAAGGTCTATTTAATAATAAACTTTCTTTTATTCTATGAATACCAAATAAATTCTTGTTAAACATCGTTGAACTAACAAATGATGGTTTGGCAACATGTTTTAATAAAATATTTTCGTCATGAGTCAATTTAATATTAACTCTTTTTCTTAAATTCTCCATCGTTTTACCAAAGACGGAACTATTCATTAATTTGAAAAAGTCTTTTTCAAATGAATTTTTCGCCTCAGATCTTTTCTGGGTATTGAAGTCTATATATTTTTTCAACCAAGGAGATTCGTCAAAGGTTAATACTCTATGAATTTTAGATACTTTTAATCCTAACTGAGTATACAGTTCTAGGTTTCTGTAATGTAACACATAATTTTTTTTTTCTTAAAGTTGGAACCAACTTCTTTACATTGCTTTTTCCTATTTCAAATTTTTCTTTAATATTTTTACTGTAATTAGATAACCATTCATCTGGTATAATAATTTTTTCTGGAGCTAGTGGGTAATCATTATGTAAAGAATGTAATTCTTTTGGGTATTCCAAATCGCATTCAACTATAAAATTGGTTTTACCCTTTGCTATTAATTTCTTAAATTGTTTTTCGGTGGTCCCTTTGAAATTCCCAGATGGTAAAGGTTGTGACATAGCCCATCCATAAAGGTTATTAGCGTCAAGATACATAATGTATTTACTTTCAAGTTTAGGATTATAATCCTTCATATACTTATTATTCGCTTTGCTATATCTATTTGAAATATAGCTGATTCCTCCTCTTAAACCCTTTTCAATAAAAAGGTATTTATCAATGTCAGTTATTAAATCTAATTTTATTTTTGTCATTTTTAACATAGCATCCCAGGCTAACCCAGGACTACTAAAATAATGACATGGATCTAACTTATAATACGATAAACATATTTTCCTAAAGTTTTCAAAAACATCAGTTAAAAGTAAAACATCAGTTTTTAAATATAGATCATGGTAATCTCCCATTGTTTTTATTTTAAATTTTTCCAGATGTTTTGAGCATGTTCATATTCTTTATCTGATATATGCGTTTCATTTAACGCAGAATAAAACTCCTTTTTTGGAGGCAACTTTTTTTCTTTAAATTTATCAAATGAATCCATATAATCATATGGATAAACACCTTTTGTTTTTAATAATTCTATTTTCCTTTTAGGAAATTCTTGGGATAAATATTTAAAATCTGGGATGTTTTTTACTAAGTTATCCAATGACTGCGACATGAATTGAAATGAATCAATAAATACTAAGTCACTAATCATGAATGCCATGTATTTTTCCATATTGTTTGGAATGACGTTAATTTCTTTTTTGAATTTCCCTATTTGTTGCATTATAAAATGAGAGTGATAACCTCTTAAATTATGAAAAATAACAGGAATTTTATGTGTTAATCTAAAATTAATATTACACTCTGAGTGAGCGCTTCCTCTGAATTTTCCTGTTATATGACAGTGGTCCCGGACTTTTATTGAATCTTTTGTACATTCTTTTTGGCATATATGGCAAGATTTCTGTTTCTTATATTCAGTTTCATCTTTTTTAGACATTCTTAAATCTTTATTAAAATTATTTCTGAATATTTTTTTACAACGCTTTTCTTCCTCGAGCATTTTCTCAATAAATTTGTATACAGCGTCGGGGCCTCTATAAATCTGGGTTGGTTTGGTATATTTATCGTCATAGCAACAAACAACTTTATAACCATAACCGCAATCTGTATGTTTTTGGTATTCTTCTGTAAATGAAGAATCTGGATTTGGCTGAGCACTAGATACCTTTTCTGTTAATGCCTCAAAATCGGCATATATTACAAAAGGTGCTTCTAATTGTTTTTGAAAATTTTTTAATTCAATTTTACTACCTTCTGGCGGCATTTTACTACCTTGGGTACCATTAATAGCCAAACAATTTTTTTTATGATTAATTAATATTCTTTCTTGGGTAAAATGCTGCAAACATCTTTTACAAAAGAATTTTTTTTATGTCTGTCTTTTGTAATATTATTCATTAGTCTGTTAAAATCTTTAATCCAGACATAATGATTTTTCTCATCGTTACTAATTAATAACATATCACAATGTTCAGAATAATTATTTTTAGATATATATAACGGGTAAACACCATTGGGTTCTTCATAACCAAATACATTAAATGAAATGCCATTTAAATTTTCTATTTTATGTATTTGATTCAATGTCACTGGAAACTTTATTCCGGTGTAATCAACATCGTCTATATGTTTTTTATATTTTGAAACTTCTTGAGGATTTTTTTTAATAGGAAATTTATATGCCAAATGGCACCACCTGAAACATTCATTGTCATTGTTCTTTATATTTATTAATCCTTTCTTTGGATGTTGTAGCGGTTTCGGTAATTCTAAATAACTAGAAGCTGCTAAAGGATCATATTTATATCTATTTATATAGTGAGCATTGACTGACTCTATTCGCCAGCCGCTTCCTTCTGAAATCCAATTACCGATTCTATTTATTATTTCATCAAAAGCTTGATGCAAAGTTTTTTTTATTTCGTTTATATTAATAATTTCCAAAGCCTTTGATTGGAAATAAGCTGATTTATATATTGTATCAGTTTTATCCATTTTTACAAAAGTTATTTTTAAAACAACGTTTATTTTTATACCTTTTAAAGTCTTAAGTTCGGATTTAAGAATACCAAATGAGTCGTTTATAGTTAAATATAATTGATTCTTTGGATCTTGTCTATATTCAACTTTAATTTCAAATTTCTTATAATATTCTTTTGTGGATCTCTCGATTTCCATCTATATATTATATTTAGAAAATAAATCTTTGGACAAAACGCACACACGGTAAAAACTTATATATTAAAAATATTTCAATTTATATTTTTCTCCATCGTTTTTTGATCTTCCAAATTTTGCCCTACCTCTACCTTCACAACAATTTGATATCGTTCTAGAATTAATATTAAGATTTTTAGATGTTTGATAAATAGTTTTATATATTTTTTCCTCGTTTGTACTACAATTTATTGCAATAACTTTTTTAGGATTGTTTCGATAATTATTTGGTCTGGGACAATCACATAACCTTTCAGTATTTTCTTCTTCGGTTAATAGACAACCACGTTTCCATTCAAATAATTTATTTTTTTCTGATAGATAAGGATCAATAACATTTTGTAATTTATCAATGACATGATTTTTATATTCATCGTTAACTATTTGATTAAGTTTTGATTTAATAACATTTCTTCTTTTAAGAACTTTTTTATATGAATTTTTATCTGGATTCATTATTTCTCCTAAAGTGCTACATAATTTTGGCATAATCATTCTATCTATCTTTCTATTAACCATTTATATAATACTTATAGAAAAAAATCTTTCACACAAAAAACGCCATTGAAAACATATTATTCCTCTTTGCCTTTATATCCGTTAAGTTTAAATTCTTTCATATATCTTTCAAAGGGTATTAAATATTTTTTTTCTTTCTGCATTTCTAACAGTATTGAAAAAATATCTTGAATAACTTTTTTCTCTTCTTCTTTTCTAGGATCAGTAGGGTTATGAACAGCTAAAGCCGCAATCCGTGCTTTTGTTATTAGCTGTTTTATTTTGTGGTGATGCAATTTTAAAATAGCTTTCTTGTCGTTAAGTTTTAGTCTATTAATAAATATGGTAATTATTGATGGAACAACACCAACAGCTGCTACAAATACAGGAATAGCTGGAACAAGCGCTAATGCAGCTGAACAACTAAAGATATATGTTGTAATATATAACCCAGTACTTACTCTCCCACAAAATTTATAACTTTTTCTGTAAGCAGCAGCTAGTTTAGTTAGGTGAATAATTAATTGATCTATTGTTTCTATTCCATTATTAGAAATTAGATTTTTATTACTCATTTATATAATATATTTTCAATTTAAATTTCTTCCAATTCATTAAATGGAACCCAACTATTAAATTTTTCATTGTAACCTTTCCATTTTACTAAAGCTTGTTTTTTTCTTATAGTCTCGTCTAATAACTTTTTCTATTCTAAAAAACCTCTGTGTAGTAGGTAAAAGTTCTTGTTCGTAAATGAACCTTGAACAATTTCATTATTTTAAAACTTAATAGAGTATGTTCTTGGATTTGTATTATTAATTTTATAAATTATAAATATTTCCTCTGTCCAGTTTGGTGTATATCCTTTTTCAAAATGTCTTTTAAGTTTGCTTAAACGAACTCGATCACCAATTTTAAATTTTGCTTTGCTCTTTGGTACCTTTAAATTACCATATAAGTTAAAGTAAACAGTACCTTTATTTAAGTTTTTACTGGCTTTGGTTGTGTCATTTTTATGCTAGAATGTTTTGTTTTGTTATATTTATCAACCATTTCCTGTAAATTATCTAAATAAGTATAAGTATTATTTGCTGTAAAATATTTCCACATTATTCTTTTTAAACTTCTATTAAATCTTTCGATTACTACGGCCTTTCCTTCATTAAATGTATGGTACATGTTAATTTTATATTTATTCAAAAATGATTCAAACTTTTTATTATAAAATTCTTTTCCTTCATCTACCCATAAATGTGTAGGTGTTCTACCTTCTAAAATTATTTTTCCAAATGCTTCAGTAACAGATTCTCCAGTTTTATTCTTTAATGGAATAACCCAAGCATATTTACTAAATATATCATTAACGGTTAACAAGTACTTTACTCCTTTATTATATTTTGAAAAAGCTTGCATATCAACTAAATCGGCAGACCAAGTATCATCAATATCATTGACAATCACTCTTCGTTTCCTAAATTTTCTTTTAATTGGTTTGTGTAATTCTTCTGCTAATTCATCACTCCAATTTATTCCGGGGGTAGAGTATACCCCCTTTTCCCGTTTTTTGACTTTCGTTTTTGTCCGAGACCAAGTTTGTATTTCGTTTTAATTATAGGTTTCACAACTAAATGTTTTGCAATCTTTTCCCCAAATGTTTTTGATTTAGTGTTATTTAAGTTGGAAAGCATTTGTTTGTCACATATACCCTTTTTTACACCACTATCATAGCAAAAGTCGTGGGTCTTACATACTGCGTCCAGTTCGTTGACAGGAGGTCCATTATCTAAAGAATTTCCTGGTCCACAATAGTTATATCCTGGAAGTGTTAACCCTTTCTTAGGTAGTAAAGGTAACATTGCTTTATGTATATCTAAATTACCTGCTTTGATGGTACTTTTAACAAATTTTGCTTTCATTTTCCCACAAGACGAACAAGTAGCTTTTATCATTTTTCTCCCGTTTTTTGTTATAACATAATGGGGGTTTATATTATCAGTAAATCTTCTTTCTTTCAAACAATATATTTTATTTTGTAAACTCATCTATATTATATGTATTTTAATTTAAACCATACAATACCAAGACAAATCAAGTACACTCTGTGGATATTATTGTTTATTTTTCATTAAAATGTTACAAGATAAAGTACCGTTGTATGATTTATTGTATAAAATACTAAAAGTTAACAATCAAAGAGCAAACGAACAAACAATTATAAATTATTTTAATAGGTTTTAAATTGTTGTTTAAAAAAATATACGTTTTAATTAAAAAGTTGTTGTTTAAAAAAATATACTTAACAAAAGTTGTTGATTTTAAATTAAAAAGTTGTTTTTAAAAAAAATATAATTTATAAAAATTGTTGATTTTAAATTAAAAAGTTGTTTTAAAAAAAAATATACGTTTTAATTAAATAATTTATAAAAATTGTTGATTTTTATAAATTATATTTTTTTTTTAATTAACTTTCATAATCAGGCCAAACCCTGTAATTTCTATACTACTGTCAAACGCTTTTTTATTCAAATAATCACCACAGTTGTATTTTTCAAACAGTTCCTTCTATGTTGCCAAATTTTACATGTTCTAACACAGTATCTATTAACTGTACTATTTATTCTTAAATTGCTAAATTGTAAGATCGATATTTCTCACATTTCTTGACATGCTCAATTACATTAGATATATTTCACTTTCTTTGACTTTGCTAGCAAGACCTATGTATGCCAGGTTAGGACAACACCTGAAAAGTGATCTGTAAAGTATTATTCCTCTTCATTCATTTTACAAGGGAAGAGGCGGGATAATTTGAGTTTAATAGTTAGATTCTTTCCAAGCATGTTGATCGCATGTTTTGTCGACTTTACATAAAAAAGCGTAAATATTAATTTAAACAATACAACCGTTTTTGGTTTCCTTTAAAGCAGAACATATAAATTAAAGATATATTTTAGCAACAAAAACAAAGAGCATTCTTTTATATTTATTGAATTAGCACTTTACTCTAGGAAACAAGATCCTAATGCTTTAAGGTCAGCCCGCTTAGCTCAATAGGGAGAGCGCAGATCTACGGATCTCAGGGTCGCGAGTTCGATCCCCGGACGGGGCGTATGTTCTCCGTGACGATTTGATAATTCATTGTGTCGGACATCATTCGTCCTCCACCTCTGTTTCATGAAATGGTTTTTATAACAAATATTTCTTGTCTCCCAATCAGAGGAACATACGAGTATCTCTGTAGATCATCTCATAGGGGAAGACAAGCTACATCCTGTCCTGCACAAGCAGGCATGTAAGTTCCTTATAATTTTTATCAACATAGTACGTTATGGAAAGATAAAGGATCAAAGTCGGAATTGTTTACGTGTATCTCTGTAGATCATCTCATAGGGGAAGACAAGCTACATCCTGTCCTGCACAAGCAGGCATGTAAGTTCCTTATAATTTTTATCAACATAGTACGTTATGGAAAGATAAAGGATCAAAGTCGGAATTGTTTATATGTTACTCTCTTTACATCCCCAAAACGTAATGCTTTTCCATTAAAAATTCAGTAATCTAATGTAACCAGGGGCGTTCATTATGATAATTAACTCGTTTGGACAAAGGCACATGTTACCCTAATTTCAATAGGGAAAACATAAAAATAATATTACCATAATCGCAGTCTGTAACGGCTAATGTAGATATACAACCTCAAAAAACGGTATATGTGTAACAGCATAATTTGGTTACATCCTAAACACAGATGGTTTCATGATGTATTATATCAATCTTTAGTTTAAAGACATTGACATGAATAGAATATGTTTACTCAAGAACCTACGACCTATAAGTTGCATTCGAAACTAAAAGTATTTTAAAAATAGAAACAATTCTTAGACGTAAACGAGCCAAAAAAGATATTCTTGTCTTTCAGAAGATTATGCAGGTAAAGATTGGTCTTACATATTATGAATTTCAAGAATCCTAACTAGATGGTGTACGGTGGAACTGATACTCACTTGTTCTAGTCATAAACATTCAGAATAAGTAACCTTCGTTACAGAATGAATCAATTTCAAAGCGCTGGACCATTTTAAGGCTTTTCAGTGTTGCTGTTGTTTCTGGTCGTTTGTGGTCTTTGTGTCCATTCAGTTTCTGTATGATAGAGATCCATTAGGGTTGTTCTACATTTCATTACCTCTCATGAGGTAACATCATCGACCTAGTCTGCAACTGTTTGATTGGTTGTGTTCTGTTTTTTAAGGGTCATCTTACAGATTGAATCAACCCATATTTTCTTAAGGAACAATGTTAATACTGAATCAAAATGAAGAGAAAAGTTGGACTATTTTATACTTCTTAATTTCATAAACATATATCATTTTTCTATAAAAAGGTAGTAGTGAGTGACCTTTGCATGATGAGTCATTAATCCAGAAGGGCAATTATTTCATTACTAGTCAGCCAAACGTCAAACATGTACCTGCCATGTAATCTTAACAAGAAAATGAATAGAATAACCCAAGAAATAGTCTATCCGCCAACCTGTTGTTATATCTAATTTGGCTATTTTGTGTTCGTATTCCTCTATAGAATGAACTTTTGACACTTGCTATTTTCTACAAAACGTGCACTGTAATTGAATTCCGTTGATTTATTGTTCATTATTTATTTTTCATGATGCTCGTCAGTATTATCTAAAATAACTCGTTAATGTTTAAAGGGGTTAAAAGCCAGTAAACATTAGCCTGCCTCTGTAAAACAGCATAATGCAACCAGACACGACTGTGTTTAATATTTCTGGATTATAAGATTAAAATATTTGTGTGGTGTTTTCACAATTACAAGTAACATGTTCCCGCATCGAAATGTTATTTTTTGATTATTTTTCTCACAGCATCAAATATATATTTTGAAAAAAAAGACAAATTATTTAGCAAATTTTGAATCGAAACCATGATCCTCGCTTCTTGTGCACAGGCGACAATGGTCAAGATGAAAATGTCACAAAATAAACCACCATATCGGATCAAATTTATTAGGTAATAATATGTGAATATACAAATACTTGAGCACATGTTGTAAGAACGAAGTTTTTGAAACCCTGAGTGCATAATATGTTAGTTAAAATACAATTTTACTTTTGATTTGGTAATAAAATAGAAAGAATGCTATGAAATATTTTATCTTGTCAAATGGAAGAAATTGTGATGAAAATGCACCAACAAACGACAAGATGTTAGTTATGACCGTGACCCTTGTCCTGCTGTCGCAAATTGGGATCTTTCTGTTATATATTTTTGAGTCTGAATACGAAACATTAATAATGGGTTCCTTTTGAAGTTGACCTTTGATCCATTCCCTGAAAAAGATATATGGGCCTTCCTCTAGTAGTACTTATATATCTATAACGTTTAGGAACGGTAGTTATTACACATTCTAACATGACTCGGTTTGATTTTCAGTTAAACAAAGAAGGAAATCAAGCTCTGTATATTCTGCGATAAACAACGGTTGACGCGCGGACCGGTAAGAGAGCATTATGACGTCAATTATGACGTCAAATTGCCGCATGACGTCCGATACATTACTCCTCGGAAAAATGAAATCCAGCATAATATTTATTAAAATAGAAGATACATGTCAATGAGCATGTCAGAATGAAAACAATCAAGGCCTTCTTGTGATTTATTGTCTAATTTACCAAGATTCATCGTTCAGATGCTTCAGTATTTAACCACTCGGGCTAACGCCCTCGAGGTTCAATTCCTACGCATCTGAACTCTGAACCGTTGTAAATCAGACGATAAACCACTCGAAGGCCTTGATTATTTGTTAATTATTACGTAGAGTCCGGAAACGTAAATGTATATATTGCCAGACGGAAGACCGTTCTCATCAATAAGATTTTTACGTGACTTTCATATTGTTCTCTTAATCAGTTCAAAACGGTTGTGCTAATTCGAACTGACTAGCAACACCATAACACAATGTGTAAAATTTATTTCAAAACAGGCGTATAAATTGTCACTTAATACATATTTAAAATGTGTTGCGTTGATCAACCAAACGAATATACAATAACGTTATTTTGTTTTTTAGTGCAATTTGCTCATGCCATTTATATATATTTTGTAACTGGAAAACGAGACAAAGTCGTAATATGAATTAAAGATATCATATGGTAGTAATAATTTGTTAAACAGATGGTGTTTTGGTAACAACATTCTGTACCAAAAGTATGTAAATAAGAAAAAGAAAAAAATATAACCAGTTATTTTAAGGTATCGGCAAGATATCAGTTAATCAGGGAAAACACCGCTCGCTTAAGCATCAATTGCTCGGATACCAGAGATGACTTGAGCAATTCATATGTTCTCTGGCAATTATCCTTACATTTCTTTGTTTGGATTGAAACCCTGTATAACTCAACCCCTTGTTCCTTCGAGAGATCGATGTTTTCTTATATATCGCAATGCATGTGTAACTCACAAAAAAATAAACAAAGCATTGTTATAATTGATATTGTTTTACTTCTTGACGAGTAGCGTTCAGAAACTTCTATTACAGATAACTTGTACAAATATCAACACGTTGTCATAGTTACTCCAATCATTAAAAGCAACAAAGTATTCAGTTACAGTCATGCCTTTAGCTTAAGGTGACAGCTACACTATATAAATATCATCTACATTTCGATTCTGATTTAAACCATGTATTCACTATAACTGATAAGATGGCAACACTATATATTTTGTTTCTATTGTTGATATTTCATTCGTGTTTTTCGGGTGTATCGGGAATAGACTTTTTGACAAATGCATCTTTATCGAAATTGAACAGTACAGAATTGCTTACAGCCATGATAAGGGAGCAAATTCGGATTTGTCCATATATAGCTCTTTGTACATCGCCAAATACTTCAGGTTTTCCATTAAGGTTTAGTTACTCATCACTATGTTGCCAGGAGTGTTCATGTGATTACACTTGTGTGCAGGAAAGCTCATGTTGCCCTGATTTCAATGAAGAACACTTCGCAAGAACAGAAATACGAGCGGAAAATACAACGCAACCCGTTATTTCCGATGTAAATTTGACAGATTCAGCTAGAACATTATGCGTGAAGACACATCACGGTTCTTTCCTTAGCACAGATGGTTGTATGATGGTTGCATCGTGTCCGTTCAAGTTTAAAGACAAAGACGTGAAAAGGAAGTGTGAAATGAAATTTGATTACTCAAGTACCTTCGACATACATGATCACACACCCGTAACTGATACAATCGCAGGTCTTACATTTAAAAACCGTTTCTGTAAGTTATGTAACAAAGGCAATAACATATCCGTTACATTTTGGAACGTATGGCTTAAATGTAAAGGCAGTGCAACGTTTGTTTTCCGAAACTATCCTAGAAACAGTCTTTTCGAATTCGCTAGAACGGCTCTGTTGGACCCGGCAAAACTGTGTAGTATCGTTTTTGACTTTGAAAATACGATGATTGGCTCAAATGTGACACCCACTTCTTGTAAAATGGACAATATCATTGATACATGTGATGAAAATAATCCAAACGATGTTTTACAAATATTATGTCACAAATATCTCTGGCCCATTAAGGTAAGACTAAATTCAAACAATCGCATATACAAAAATTATGCATGCATGCTTTGCAACGGAGTCGAGTTTAGAGAATGGTGTCCCGTGTTCAACTATGGAAAAGAAAGGGCATATGCAGTACTACTGACATCTTCTATCGACAAAACACAACAAATGCCAACTTTAAATTCAGACGATAATACAAACAATGTTGTACATCACAGAGGCCAAGTTATAGAGCGATTCTTTCCAAACGACGCTGGAGAAGTTCACTGTCGAAAAGGATTCGTTTATGATAGCAAAAAGGTAATTTGTTCTTCTTATGATACGATAATATTTTTTTGAAAAAGGTCTCGAATCGGCTGAAATGTTTAAGGGAAACGTAATAGATCCAGTGAGACATTAAAGGTTTGGTTACAAATACCCTCAAACATGCATAACAATTCATATCTTTATGAAGTTGTAAAATCTAATGTTTCCATGCATTTAAAAAATAATTTACGCTACCCACTTACTATTCAAATAGTGTCAAAATATCCTATTCCGTATCATCTTTCAATGAGGAAAGTTCAAACTTTAAATGCATTTTAAGCATTTGCTTTTATCAAGCAACAGACCAATTAAAATTGATCTAAGCATTACATTATTTCAAAAGTGATGACAGATTATTTTGAGTTGATACGTGGGCAAGTAAACTTGTTGAGTTGTATGTCCTGCAAAAGAATAACTCCTATTATTTTCCCTGGATTAAAAAGAATATTACTACCTGTTAGGCTCATTTATAATGCAATGCTTGTTTTTCATTTTCAAGCTTAAATGTCCATTTTACTTGTAGCTATACCTACACATAATGACTAAGTATTGAACCGGAAGTATCATTAAAAATAAAACGGAACAGCAAACACAACAAGTGAATAGTAGACAAACCACTAGTAAAAACAGTAATGGAAAGATATAGCCGAAGGGCCGCTTCTAATACCTGTAAACAAGTAACATCTAATTATATGAAAGACATAAAATGGGGATGGGGTAAAAAGGGGAAAGGAGAAATGGTATGTAAAATGGGTCATAAAAGGGGGCATAAAAGTTGAGGGGTGCAGCTGACGGGAAGCAACACCACCGGCATACGAGGAAATATACATAAAAACGAAACAGACAACAGGCAAATTGAAAATAGGGCCGCCGCCGTCAGTAACCTGTGTAAAAATAGCTAGGGGTTTAAGCGCGTTTTGGACACACAACCTCACACTTAACAACATTTCAAAGTTGAGATTATCTCTTTCATCATATAATTTTTGTTTCTTGATTACCATTAACAATTGCTAATGTTAGTCCAAAAATGGTGCTCTTAAATCTGAGACTTTAGCCTGCTGGCGGCGAGTGATTATGCCTTTGCGACATGTGCAGACCAAGATCAACCTGCACATCCGAGCATGCTGATCATTGTCTACACTGTTTGCTATTCAGTCATTAAATGTTTAGCGAACACGCTTTCGAATAATAAATGGTATTGCCCTAATTGACTAGTCCAATTTAGAAATTTAGCAGGGTAAAGGTTAAACGTTAAACGAAACATTGAAACTAATCCTAATGAACCAATAACTTTGTCAAACTTGTGCACGCTATTAGTTAATTTTTTATGTGTTCTCATTTATTTTTAGGATACGTGTCGTCTTGTACTGTGCCCTGTGTTCTTCTTTGTAACAAACGGAGAATGTGTTCCAATGCTTGGCGTCGTGAGAGGGATAGTATATCAAGTGATTTTACAGGCTGATATGCACTTCGTCGTGCAACGAGAAAGTGAAGAGAAAGTCGAAACCGCTTTTGCAGCTAGTCTTGACGAATTACTTCTTGGCCATTTAGGTGATGGACAATACGAATTTTTCATCTGGAAAAGCAATTCAAAACAATGGCAACTAAGTGAACATCATTCGTATCTGATAATTGTGGCTATATCTGGTAACATCGAGGAGGGAAGATATATATCTGTTTTGAAATCTATTAACAAAATTGTGCTTTTTAAGAATCAGCTTAATATTTCCACCCAAAATGGTAAAAATACTATACCTTTAAACATTCCCATCCGCTTCAATACTTCAACAAAACTAATGACAGACTGGACACCATTTGGTCAATATAATAGCAGGTTTCATCTGATTAAATCAAATACCAAAACAGGCAACATAAAGATAAAAGGCACTGGTACTACATCTTATATATCACCAATGAAGTTGTGCTACAGAGTGTCCCTATTTGATAACGAAGTACAAAATATTGGCAACACGTATATTTCCATCTCAAGTACAATATTATACAATACCAACTTCGAACGTGTGACCCACAAAGGGAAGCAAATTAACATTGTTTGCTTACACCATGCATTAAACTATATCCCGGAAACGGTCAGTTACATTTTTCTTACTAATAATGGGACACATTATAGATTCATATCAAGGGCAACATCTAATTATCGTACCTATCCATCTGACACAAGTGATATCAAAACCGAGGATGAAAAAAGAATGCTATTTGAGAAATCTTCAGTGGCAACAATTTTCACTATAGTGTTTGTCACGTTTGTCATCCTGATCAGAATCTTGATGAAACGGCTTACAGCAGGAAGGAGAAAGACCAGTGCGGCTGAGGGAACCGTCAGAGGCATGGAACTAGGAAATAGAAAATCAGATGATGAAGGATCAGATATCGGTGCAGAAGTAATGAATAAAGCTATCAATGAAGCAGAAGAACCAAATAAAAGTGTCCAAATAACTGGAAATGAAGAGGAAAACATGAATGAGTCTAATGGCAAAATGGTAACAGCTATAAATAAAGAGGAAATCACAGACGAGTCTGTAAAAAGATCACATGTACCTGGGTCTTAATCGGTTTACTACCTGCGCGATTTACCATACACGCAGAGAAAATTACAAATATTAAATAGTTGCACTTGTTATGTGCACTGCGTGTTTGTTAAACAAAGAAAATAGTAGCGGAGGCATTTAATACTTTCTAAACTATAAAGTACATCTATCCAGTGCAAGGAATTGGAAATTGGCGAGCAGATAACACACGGAAAAAGACTGGTTATATGCGCTGCCCTTGGTAAATCGCTCAGATTGGTCAATTACGTTTTACAGTTACCCTTATTATTGACAACTTCGAGATTTCGAAGATGAGAATTGACTATGACATTTAATCTGTTTCAAATTAAACTTTGCAGAAGTACTGTAATACAGTGTTTTCGGCTATAGCGGATTTTAGGGTTATAATGGATATGTTGATATTTTTTGCATTTAGAAGTTACTAAATGTATAAAGTTTCATCCCATTCGTTTATTGGTTTACAGACAGACATTCATTCGTACATACATTTTAAATATTTGCTTGTTGTGTTATCTATTCACTTGTCATCGTAGGGAAATCCTGTACCGACTAAACTAGTGTGTATGCAAAAACCTCAGTGAACGGGAAGTATTTCGTAGAAATGTTTGAAAAGGTGGTCATTTTTTAAAAGAGTAAACATTATTATTCTGATTTATAGTAAAAAAAATCCTCGGAAGATTGTTTAGATGTGCTTTTAAACTATTAATTGAAAAATGATCAAATCTATCCTGTACATACTAAATCAGTGCGTATGTAAACAATGGCAAGAGAGAAAAAAAATCATGAATTTTTAATAAAAGCTGAATGTTATAAAGGGAATATATATTTTCATTCTGATACAAAAATACTAAATTTATTTTCTTTAAATTGGAATTCAGGAAAAGTTTGTTGGCTATCCTCTGTTCCCAAAAGCCTGTAGAAATATGCAGGATGTACTAATAAAATTTTGAAATGCGTGAAATAATTTCAAAGGTAAACAAACGTAATTTAACCCATCCAGAGATTGAAAAATAAATCTCGCGGTGCAACGGTTTACTACAGTATGTCAGAAAATCAAAATCACGAGTACTCCGTGTTTATGTGTGTTGGGGGGCGGGGGGTTGTTTCTTTGTTTGTTTTGTTCTGGGTAAATAGTCACAGAGCCCATCAGGAGAGAAAAAAAAAACGTCAAAAAAACTGGGGGGAAAAATGTAAAACAGTATCTTTCATAAATATGTTACACACTTTCTAGAGGAAAATTACTTAGAAATACATTGTTCATAAACATGCAATTTCAGTTTTGATTTGGATTAGTTGAAAGCAGATCAATTTCCTATTTAGACAGTGTATTGTTTCATATTATTCATTGTTTCCGTGTATGTCATCGCTAGGGGATGTTAGGGGTGTTCTACGTTTCATTACCTCTCATGAGCAAACATAATCAACCGAGTCTGCAATTGTTTTGATTGGTTGTGTTCTGTTTCCAAAGGATCTTCTTAAAGATTTATTCAACCTACATTTTCTTAAGGAACAATGTTAATACTGAATCAAAATGAAAAGAAAAGTTGGCATCATGTTTGGAGCACAACACATACTCCTTAGTCGTACAAACACAGACCCCCAAATTGTAATAAATATAGTAAAGTGTGGCTTTAGTTTCCATAATGAGTAATGTATTCCAGAGTGCAATTATTTCACGATAAAAATGCTACCCAAATGTCAAACATATACCTGTCATGTGATCTCAGCAAAAACTGAAAAAGCCGTGAAAAACCCGAGTAATAGTATATCCGCCATTCTGTGATTATATTTAATTTGGCTATTTTGTGTTTGTATTCCTTTACACAACTAACTTTTGACTCTTGTTATTTTCTATTATTAGTGCGCTTTGAATTATAGTTCATTAATTATTGTAGACAATGTCTGTAATGATCCTCGTCGGTATCATCAAAGATACAAACTCGTTAATTTGTTTTATAGAGGTAGACTAAAGGTTACTCGATTTCTACAGCATAATGCAACCAGCCACGACTCTGTTTAATATTTCTGAATAAAATATTATATGACTAAATTATTTTTGTCGTGTTCATGTAATTCCAAATAAACATGTTTCTGCGCCAAATTTTCATTTTTTCTGCTCTAATTATCAAAGATTTCGAAAACAAAACATTTTCTCATTTTTTAAAATCGAACCCATAATAATTGAATAGGAAATGATCTAACTATATTAAAGACAAGAAGTGCTCTCAACAGAGACTATTAGAAGTGCAACATACCGATTAGAAATAATGTACAGTATAAGTTTTGTCCTCCCTTTATACTCAGTACCGACACATAGTAATTGTGCACATCTTATTACTCTATTATTTCCATTTCGACAATAGAAAATTAAATTTGATGTCCTTACTGTCGGTTTAAAGAAACATAACTCTGCGTCGTGATTTTTGTTTAATTTAAAAAAAATTTCTGTAACAGACGCATTTATGTTTCACTACTTCTGTTTGTAATCTAAATCGAATAGAATCTATAATGTTGTTTAGTCAAACATTTCTTATTACTATGTGCTTCTGTTCTTTTTATGTTTGTAAATCCGTTATGAATAAAAGTATTGTAAATGTACATTAGTTTGCTTCTATCGAGGAAAATTGGGTAAAAAATAAAATCCCAATGCAGATTGTGCGCACGATCTTACGAGCACAATATTTCTTGTGACAAAATGTATGCAAGTCTTTCGATGTAAAGCCGGAAATCTTTTATTACATACCTATAAACACTTGCAAATGATTACATGAAGCTATAATAGCAACGTAAATATACACTTATTGTACAACAGCTGACGTCACAAACGTCATATTTGCTATTCATATTTACACATCAAAATTGGAAAATAGACCTATCTGTCCTAGTTTTCAATTGATAAATGTGTAATAAATGAAAGTAGTTTTGATTGTGTGATCCAAACATTATGCTTTGCTTTTGATTATGGTTCCAAAAAGGAACAAAGAAAATAATTGCTCACACATATGTTTCGCTCAGTAATAAGAAATATATCACTACTGTTATCGGTTCCGCTGAAACATGCTCATGAATACAAAACTGGTATACAAGGGGTTCATCAATGTGTGAATGCCTCGTTTGAACCAACTAAATTCTTGAACTAGTAGATATTTGAAATAAAGAAATAATTTTAACTAAAGTAGTTTAAACTGTTAAACTTAGAATATAGTTTTGGGTGTTTTTAAACAAACGTGTGAAAAATATTAATACCTTATCCAGTATTCTCATATGACAAGCAATGACTTACTAACACGAAATTTCGAAATAGGTAACTCGAAATTTTGAGATATTAAATATAACAGAATTGTTTCTTTGCGCATGCATGGCGCCAAGAGGTAGGTCGTCGCTCTCCCTTGTTTATACGCGACAGGATGGTAATACGTTTTGCGGATGAGTTCAATTTGGGTGAAAATGATGGCAAATTATTCTGCAAAGGGAATAACTACGGTGTTCCGTTTGGACAATCGTGACTTTTTATTGAATACTTAACCGCGATGTACGATGGTACGATAACGAAAACGCGATGGTGCGATGGCACGATGATGAAACAACGATGGTACGATGGTGAAAACGCGAAGGCACGACGATGAAATCGCGATGATGCGATGGTACGATGGTGAAATGTCGATGTAATATCGCGTTTTCATCATCGTATCATCGCGTTTTCACCATCGTATCATCGTACCATCGCCTTTTCATCATCGTACCATTACGTTTTCACCATCGTGTCATCGCGTTTTCATCATCGTACCATCGCGTTATCACCATCGTACCATCGCATTTTCACCATCGTACCATCGCCTTCCGGTGATCATGCGCAGTGGTACAGTATGTGTCAGTAAAATACAGGCTTGATACAATCTCATTTTCACATTGCACTATGTACCTTCTACATCCTAACAAGAATAAGCTGAGTTTGAATAATATCATGTGACTATTACACCCAGCTTTTTATTTACTTTCATGCATACATAAAATACAAAGGACGTGGCCTTGAAGATTTTACACAGTTTTAATGAACTGAGCACTGAACATTTTGTAAAACATTTTGCAAAACAGCAGAATCTAAATGGTAAATTTCTTCTCACAAAATACATTGAGATACATCCATCTATTGTTGACAAAAATACAAGTGCACGGAACTACGCATTTTTCTAACCGGAAGGCGAAGGAACGATGGTAAAAACGCGATGGTAAGATGATGAAACCGCGATGGTACGATGGTGATAACGCGATGGCACGATGGTGAAAACGCGATTGTACGATGGTGAAAACGCGACGGTACGATGGTAATAACGCGATGGTACGATGGTGAAACTGCGATGGTACGATGGTGATAACGCGATGGCACGATAGTGAAAACGCGATGGCACGATGGTGAAAACGCGATGGTACGATGGTGAAAACGGAATGGCACGATGGTGATAACGCGACGGTACGATGGTGATAACGCGATTGCACGATGGTGAAAACGCGATGGTACGATGGTGAAAACGCGATGGCACGGTGGTAAGATGATGAAAACGCGATGTCACGATGGTACAATGGTGAAAACGCGATGGTACGATGATGAAAACGCGATATTACATCAACATTTCACCATCGTACCATCGCACCATCGCGATTTCATCATCGTGCCTTCGCGTTTTCACCATCGTACCATGGTTGTTTCATCATCGTGCCATCGCGCCATCAAGTTTTCGTCATCGTACCATCGTGCATCGCGGATGTCACGATTGTCCAAACGGAACACCGTAAATAACCAACTAAGTATGTATGTAAATTAATCAAGACACTTGCGTAATGTGACGTTTTGTTCAAAACATGATATTAAGTAAATATTTGATCAAGTTTGAAAGCGCTATTTCTAGATGCATAAATGGCGCTAAATACATGTTTTAGGGACAGGTGATAGTAAATTTGAAAATTCCACAATGTGTTAATACCAGTACGAGAAAAGTAAGGAAAGTATAGACTGATTGTATTATACATACTTAGTGCTTCATCGTATAGCCATTTGAGTGTGACAATTGAGTTATTTTCACTATCAATTTCAGAACACTAAATTTAAAGGCACATTCTGAAAATGACAGACCTAAAACGTATTTATAGTACCAGCCTTAAATGGTGGTGACAAAAGTTTCTCATAACCGTTTACATTTTTTGTCGCAAACTTGAGCGGTATCTTGATGGATGATTGATCGATTTAACTTTGACAGACTCTTTTGATCCCTCGGGCTGTAGTTCTTAACCTTTTATTTTGAATGTAAATATTTCCTCTTTTATTTTATGCTAACTAATGAAATACTGTATTCTGTCAGTTAAATATTTTTATATCTCAACACTCACACTGTGAAAATATCAAATCTATATTTTCACACTGTGAGAGATATAACTCCGCCCCCTCATACAATGTGTATTAATTTTAAATTATTTGCTTAAAACAGGATGAAAATTGTAGTCGCACTTGTTCTTTATAGTATATTTCTCGATTCAAATTATTTTACTTAATGAGAATTTCATAACGTTATGCAGCAAAAAATAAAATAAAATTGAACTTTATGTTATGTGCGACTTTCTAACGTCACAACACGTCTGACGTCATGTCTGTTTACACGCGTCTGTTTCCCGCGTTGAGATTAAAAATTGTTGCAAAATACACATCTCAACGTAATTGACCATAAAATAAAAAGAAAATATGTTTGTTTCTCGTGAATATGGAATATATCTCACCTCGTGAAAATATTTGAAATTTTCTCACTTCTCTGTGAGATATATTCCATATTCACTCAAAACAAACAAATATCCTCTATATATTCTCTGCTAGCCTGGCTGCATGGTTGTTTTTTATATACTTTGAACTGTTTCTCATGTAACCACTTCCAATTTGTTGAAAACGCCTATGTAATCTACTGTCCACGTTTTGCAAGGGACAGCATTCGTCTTAGAAAATCGCTGATTTTAATGCCCGCTGTTTGTGTGTGCTGGCTTTTGTTTATCGTAAATTTATTGTGATTTATTGCGCATGTCAGAAAAGAATGCGATAATATGACAATGATGGCATAATGGTGAAGCAGCGTCAGCGCGACATTACGATGATGATTTGGAACGATGGCAAGATCAGAAAGACAAGAGGTAGTACCGCGTTTTAATGATGGCATAGGTGATGCAGCGTCAATGCGACATTACGATGATGATTTGAAACGATGGCAAGATCAGGAAAACAAGAGGTAGTACCGCGTTTTTATCACTATCTTGTCATCGTAGTATCGCGTCTCCGTGACCGAACCGTCGCTCCATCATCATCGTGCCGTCGTATCATATCATGACGCGGCATCGCATGTACCTGAGACGACAGAAATAACACAATGACCCTAACGGGACACTGTTGTGTATATATCTATTTATGGTATGACTTAATTTCATGGTTTCTTGCTTGTTACCATGATTTTCCTCCAGAGATCTCTTACGTATAAGTGTTGTAAACTGTAAACAGACACTTTATAATGTTCTTATACAGATGCAGACACATGCAATGATAATAAATATAGACACATGCAATATAACTATAACACAGTCGAATTAGATTACAGACCTATAAATACGCCGAACGGCTTTGAAAACGCACAATTTTTGAGGTTGTGCCTAATTAGTTTTGAATATTTTAGATAAAATATTTGATATCAAGACAGTTTTAGACATATTACGTATAATTTCTAATATTTTATTTTGAAATGTTAGATAAAAATTGATGAAAATATCTCTCACAAATAAAGATTTTTTATGGCGGTATTTTTCAAAATCAAGGCACTCGCACACGAGAGATGAATCTACACTACATCATTAGAAATGTCGAAGAATTTCATTCAATTGAGTGTGTATACATTCAAGATGTTTAAAACAAGGCAATATATGATTTTCCTTGTAAAATGTTATAAAATTCATGTAATTCGTGTCGTCCTCAAAACAGGTTTAATAATAGTTCTTTAATTAACGGATAAGATTCAAATTTGATATACTCAAAATAAACTATACATAAAGTAGTTGCTTACAATAAAAACAAGGCTAAAGGTTAAGGTGAAATGCGCCTAATTTGAAGTTGTTGGGTTCCGTTTCTAAATTTTTCAGCATATTCCTCATAGAATGCGTATTATACTTTTTTGATATTTCTGTAAAAGTTTGCGTTAATCTTGTCTCATGTAAAACCCAAACGATAGACTTTGGCAAAAAACTAACATGATCAGCAAAACTTTATTTTCTGTCGATTGAAGGAAAACAATTATGGGGTCACCGAATTCATTTTCGCGTAAAATTACGTTAAGCTACCCCTACCCCCAAATAACAACATAGCTTAGTTTGCTGTTTTTCTGATATATCTCTTTTCAAATCTTAGTATTTTACATTCTGATTCATCAGTTGTTTACTACAGGCGTGAAATGAATCAAGGAACGTGAGAAAGAGAGCTTTCCTTTCAAAAGAGGTCCTTATAACTGTAAAATTGGCGACTTCATTGAGAAATGGTTTGAATGCAGAATGTATAACATACGCCAATACGACAACTTTGCTTAAAATACTGATCATGTTATTTTTGAAAGTCGTTTTAAATATACTTTCTATATGATAAAGCTTATTTTTTTCAAATTTTTCTTACTCAAAAATATCAATAAACACGTTTTTCGTTGTAAAAACACTGCTAACATAAAGATGTTGGAGGAAGTAAAAGTTAATAAGTTCGGAGTTTTCACACTTGAAACACAAACAGAAAGCATCATTATTGTACAATATCATTGATCAATACTATACAACAGATTCAAATATTCTAAAGGTTGTGATTTCAGATGTATGACCCTTGACTCAACCGCCCCTCCAAGGGAGTAAAGGTTGTTTGTATCTTGTTTTTCTTAATATTATCCCTAACCCTCCCTTAGTACCGGTACGCATACACGCACGCATGCACACACGCACGCACCTCCTAAGGTCTTACATTTTTACTATTTCGTTTCTTACTTCACCACCCTTGTAACATTTGACCATAAGATAAGTTGCCATGGGCTTGCCCGGTTAATTACCCGCTCCACGCATACATTCGCATCATTTGATGGCGGAATTTGGTTTTACGGGTCAGAGTTAATTTTTCATTATTTTGAAATTTTATACAACAGACGCTATTTGAAATAAATTTTAACTTCTACAAGTTCAGTATTCATGATATAAGACAGTTTCGTTGAGTTACAGCGAGTGTCAGTCACATCCGAGTTATGTTAAAATGAATATTTCTCATTTTCACCTACGTTTTCTTTCTTTCTTTCTTTCTTTTACCCCATCCGCTTAGCTCAGTAGGAGCGCAGATCTATGGATCGCGAGTTCGGTCCCCGGGTAGGGCATGCCGATTTGATAGAAGGCACGTGTCCGAAATCATTCGTCCTCCACCTCTGATTTATGTGATGAAGATAGAAGTTATTTGTTGAGAATACAGAATCCAGGAATACTGCTTAGGTTAACTGCCCACAGTAACGTAGAAAAACAGAGCTAAACCAAAAAACAACAAAAAATAAAAACAACAAAAAAACAAAACAAAAAAACATTTCTTTTTTATGTAATGAAATGTTTTCTTTACTCGTATTTCTTATGTTTCTAATATTAGGAAACAGTATTATGTATGGAATATATGTTTCTATGAATACAAGGATAACATTTGTACACACATCTCCGGAGAGCTAAAACCTCTTTGCAAAGGATGGTGTTTCTAACTAGCCAAGTTGCTAAATAAATTAACCTTTTCAGAGCAACAGCCTCCGTAGCTGTTTCCCGCGGTTATTCTGGAGGATTCACTTTATTCGAAATCGGGGTGTCCGACTACTCTCAAAACAATCGAAATATTTCCAAAACGTAAAATTTGTAATAAAGTTAGATAAAATAATGTTTACTCGAACATGATGTTATAATTACCTAAAGGCTTTCTAAATTTTAAAAAGTTGTATTAGCACTTTTTTCCGAGTTATGTTAAAATGAATATTTCTCATTTTCACCTACGTTTTACTTTTTTCGTACTGTGCCGAGGTTGGCCAGGTTCTGTTTACCCCAGTATTATTTTCTGAAGACTGGTTGTTGTTCGAATCTGCTTCATTAAGAATGCACCTATATTAACTAATAAGATATTTATGGCATATATTTATAATGTAGGCCTATATTTGTTTGCCTCAGCTCTATTAGCTGCATGTGATGTTGTTATATACTGGTACTTGTTAAAATTAAAAGGCTGTGATAATTCAAATAAAGGATTTTCACTATATTCTGTCGGGGTTTCTTTTTAATTTATTTTTGTAAATGTTAACAATGTAATGTGCATCGACACATGAGTTTTCATGTATTATTATTAACTTGCGAGATAAATAATTTCACTTGTAACGTTGAATGAAATCATTAATAGTTGTAAAGGCCTCTTTTGATTAAATTCTACTTAAATAGGTTAAAGATGAGTTTGTCTTGATCACGAGAATCAGAAAATCCATTGAATTACGCATTTTTTTTATCTGGGGTAGGAGTAGAGTAATGTAATTCAGCGCAAAGGGTAACGGGGTGTTGATTTTGTCGCATTCTCATATATCAAATATAATCTAAACATTAAAATCCGAGTTCTACACAGATATTATTTCGCTATTGTAACAGAGTTTTAAAGGCTATTTTGATTTAATTTTACTAGGAAAAATAAAATAGTAGAGTTTATCCTAAAAGGAGGAGATACACGAAAAAATACTCAATTGCGCTATCTTGTGATTTGGGGGGTGGGGTAGCGTAACGTAATTTTACGCGAGGACGAATTCGGTGACCCCATAATTTTTTTCCTTCAATATCGACAGAAAATAAAGTTTTCATGATCATGTTAGTTTTTTGTCAAATTCTATCGTTTGGGTTTTACATAAGACAAGATTAACGCAAACTTTTTTTTCAAAACTAAACGTCATATTTGTCGCTCTGACGTCACTTTAACGTAAATATCGACTTCAACGTTAAAATGATCTCCACAAATTATATACCATTTCAAAGACATTTTTAAATGAAAATATGATGAGAAACAAGCAAATCGATACTTGTTGACTGAACAGAACGATTTAAGAAAACAGTCTGACGGACGTGAAATAATGGTTCATCAAAAATGGACGTCAATAGTCGTGTTTGAAGGTTTGTAGAGAAAAAAAGTTACAGAAATATCAAAAAAGTAAAATACGCATTCTATGAGGAATATGCTGAATTTTATATTAAACAAAATTTCGAAACGGAACCCAACAACTTCAAATTAGGCACATTCCACCTTAATCAACAAGTTGAACTACTATTGCAGCCATAGATCGAAATTCAAGATTTCCCTTGTTCGGGTCTTGTAACGGCTCCGGTTAAGGTAAAATTCAAATACTAGTAGACAAGTTTTCATGTCTGCTTCATGTCCTTGACATCTAGTGTACTGGTACTGATAGGAAATGCGGAGTTGAAGTTGGACATGAAGTTAAAACGTTACTGAAGTTAAACTGAAATTGCATTGAAATACAGATTGAAATATCTATATCTCTTTCTCAAATAATTATTGAATTATCTCCCATTCAGCAGTAAATGTATTGCACATATTGATTAGCACATGGCTGATTTTTACACAAAAGTACACATACAAAGCTAGAAGATAGACATAGACTGAGGACTAAATAAACAGTTAAAGGGACACACATAAGGTCCGCCTTGAAATATCAAATATAAGCGACAAAACCATCACTGGGATGATTAAACAAGTTAAATTTACGTTAAAGGCTACTTTAAATCCCCACCATGTTCCAAAAGTACAGGACAGTGTAAACAAAAGTGTGAATTATCACTCTTTGAATCCTAAAATATATGTTAGTTTGCGTTTGCAATTTTCCTGTGGAAAATGTTACTTTAGATAAGTATTAGATTTTCAAATCAAATCGGAATTTCAGTCGTAACACTTAGTAAAAACCGTCCATCAAACATGAAATTTATAAGATATAGCACAAAGCGGACAAGTCAGTGATCAAGGGGACACTGCAATGGGTGGGGAGCAAAGGATACTGTAAATGGATTGGTGTAACCTTTATACAGCATAAGCTCACTTCTGGTTCCAAAACGTCTGCACATAGCATTCTAAAATAAAGCCTTGATGATTAGTAAAAGAAAAGAGAGATAAATCGTGCGGACGTACTCATGACCTTAAGAAAGAGAATATGTTATGTTCTCCCCTACCCCATAGTTTACCAATACTTCACATTAAACTGATTCTGTATTTTAGGAATTATCATAGCTATGAAAATTGTTGTAACGTGTCACTCAAAAACGGGCGAGTGACTCCCGGAATATCTTTTTCATTAATAGATGGAACATACATGAAACATTTTGTCTATATATTCACAAATAAACCTCTGTAGAGTGTTTATGTTCTTTGGAGTCCCGTTTTAATGTATTTCAGATTTTAATCATATCTTATGATAACTTAATAATAATAACATTAAATTAGCAATAACAGAATACGATTAGGTCCATATTTTTGAAACAAAATACATTATTACACTGGTAGAAGGCAATGCATTTCGTGATTTAATATGAGTGTAGTGACTGACTGACAAAAATCATCGTTCTTTCGGTTGTCATTTACATTAAATACAGTCATTTTACTGTGTTTAAGATATCAAACATGCCAAATACAGACACTCAGAAATATAATTGATCTACTATTTATTTATAAAAGTGAATAAATGCCTGGAATAGATAAAGTTGGCATTATACTTTCAGACAAAAGATAGACCGTGGATTTTAACAAGAGCACATTCTATACAGGGACGGGTATTTCTTAGTGTGATTGGTTGAGTAACACGCAATAAAGTGAATTTTTTAAAAAAGTAAAATGAAATGGGGGTTCATCCAAAGAAAAAAAAAGATTAAAAAAGAATCGGGGATGGAAGATAACGGGATATTATCACCTGTTTAAGAAGCATTTCTGATAACCTAGAACGAATTTCAGACTAGACACGCAGACATCTGCAATTGTTTGAAACTTATGTTGGCTGAATTTGAGGACATGGCAACGGACAGTTTTGATATTCTTTAGAGGATGGGCTCTGTCTGACCTGACAATCATTTATTTCTAAATAGATCATTTAAAAGATTCTTTTGAGAGACAAGAGCTGAATACATTTCTGATAACCTTGAACGCATTTCAGGCTAGACAGTGCGTATGTTTGCCATTGAATAAAAACTAATATCTTGTCTGTGCACTTGTAAATGTAATAATCATTTCAAGGCCAAGGAAGCATGCACAAGAAAAATTCTGCACTGATCTTTGTTTAGGGCATGTGGCGGGCAGGTACAGATTATTGACTATCCTTAAAACGAGACTTTCAAGATTTTCGGTGAAGAGTAGGCAAACAGACATCTGACTAAGTTGATATAAGTTGTGAAATATTTACACGAATAGAATCTATCACTGACATAGAATAAACATAACAATGCAATCTCTTATTCCAATGACCAGATGTACTTTAGATATTCAGATTTGCGATAGAAATTATATATATATGAGAGATTTTTTCAGCAGTTAATTTTATGCTCATAATGTGTTTTCCATACGAAACACTATTCTGGCCAATAACACATATGTTTACAACATTATATTATATAGATTTACCCTTCTCAATTGTGCTCATTTGATTGGTCGATATGGAGTGGACGCGCGGGTCCGCAAAAAGTGATATTGACCCGCAAAAGTGATAATAACTCTTGTGATATCACTTTTTCTAATATGTATGAAATATCCCGTGCGAAAAATGAACAGGAAATCCTGGGATTATCCCAGGAAGTCCCAGGACTATCCTGGGATAATGTCCTGAAAATATCTCAGGAATTCCTGGGATAGTCCTGGGACTTTTCACGCCGTTAAATGGGAATGGGACAATCCCAGGATTTTCCTAGGAACAGGAAAAAACAGGACACCAGAACTCCAAGAAACCTATGCTGTCCTGCTATCCTGAAAATCCCAGGAATGTCCTGGGATTTCCTGATGTCAGGAAATAAAAGTATATATTGTCCTGTTCTCAGGAAATCCCAGGAATGTCTTGAGAATTCTTGAAGTCAGGATATCTCAGGACAATTGTCCTGTCTTCAGGAAATCCCAGGAATTCCTGATGTCAGGAAATTTCAGGAGAATTGTCCTGTCTTCAGGAAATCTCAGGACAATATTCCTGTCTTCAGGTAACCCCAGGACATGTAAATGAATACCTTGTAAACATGATTTGAAATTCTCTTTGGCGGGAAATACAGTTAAACAAATTGTATTTACAGTAAGAATAATAAGGATTATCATTTCCAAATATTAAAAAAAAAATGTTTTCTAGTTAAAAAGCATACATCATGTACATTGAAACAATACAACCTGTCATAGCAGAAATATCAATTTCTTGGCACATCATAAGTCAGCTCAAATATGTGTATACATGGCAAAAAAAACTAGGTGTAAATTCTGTATTTAGTATAGAAACATAAAATTATGAGCTTCATATTGAGCAAAAAGCTCTTATCATTCTATGATCTGTTCACTTTTAAGAGTGAAACTGTCTTTGATCAAACATGTACAGATAATCTAAACAGTACTAACACATCTGACTGATTTTAAAGAAAAAATACTTTTCTAATAACTTACCAGTATTGTTTTATAAAATCATTAAATGAAGGAATATATTTAGTATTATTTCTAAAAGATTATACAGAAATAATTTGCTAAATTTACCACAAATACAGAATATATTCCTGTTACACCAATAACACCACAGCACAAGTGCTTAATGATACAGTTTGTACCAAAACATGGGTCTTCAACACCAGGATGTAATTAACTTACTAGACCATAACAAGATCATGTTTCAAATTAATTACCATCTTTCAATCTGTATCTTTTAGAAAAAGTCCTGTGTTTTTCCTGTGAACAGGACAATTTTCAATCAAAAGTCCTGTCCTTTAGTGTTAAAGTCCTGTCTTCAGTGATTAAGTCCTGTCTTTTAGTGTTAAAGTCCTGTCTTCAGGACTTTTTTGCAGCCTTGCTAAAAGAATCTCAGGAAATCCCAGGATCATCCTGGGATTTCCTGAGAACAGAAAAATATTTCTGCACGGGATGGGCAAGTCAAATGACTGCACTTCAGAAGGGCATATAATATAAAAATTATAGACTGATGTTTCGGTCAATATGTGTTTTTACGGACCTGTAAAAATGATACTGACCGAGGACTCAGGTCCGTAAAAACACATATTGACCGAAACATAAGTCAATAACCGTATAATAAAAACGGTCCAGTTATATTTTCTTCCAATTATTAACCTACAGTTATTCAAATGTTGTCAGTAAATTTATCGTTTGTAAACATGAAATGCGCTTCAAAAGAAATATATTCTGAAAGCGACCGTTTTCGTGTCTACAGTTTATGTTGCCCTAGTTGCAATTAGTATGCATAAATTATAGAACATTGTCTTTTTTTTCAGAGAGTGTTACCATTTTATTACCCCAAATGAAGGACTGAAAATCGGTTACGCTGATAAAACAGGAACAAATTGTTTGTCACTGATTGTAAACCCGAACATCTATCCAATGCGTGTTTTACTGTCTCTTAACTGACGCAGATCGTGACTTGTATTAACTTTTTTGAGTTTTACAAGAAAACTGCATATAACCTGACAGACAGATTGAATCGTGGCTGATGAACACTAAATAAGTAACAACCTTTGTGACTGATTATCTTTTTTTAAAATTTCGCATCGCTTTGGACAAAACTCGTTTGACAAGAATAAAGAAAGAATGTCCTATAAAACGACTGTAAATGATTTCAAAGCCTTTCGCTTCCATCGTGTTTTCACAAGTAAGAACCCGCCCATTTAAACTTCGGGGAGGAGGTTCTTGGAGTCAAAATATTTATTTGACTGGAACTCAGTTACCATATTGTCAGAAAAAAAGGTTCTCGATTCTCAGACATATTAATATTTAATACCAGTATGTCAGAGAATGGCCATTTAAAAATGATGTTGTTAATAAAACTTCTCGTTGGTCGCCGAATTTTTGAAAAATCAGAAAAATAACGAACCTACACAGTTATGTTATAGGGTGAAAAATAAGGTATCTGCTGTCAAAACAGTGAAAATGATGATACAAGGATAAGACTTTTCAAGAAATAATCACAAGACCGTATGAGCTAAAAATTGCTGCCATTTTCAAAATGGCCGCTAAATAATATTTGTCCAAAATCGTATATGACACACGACACTTTTGAATTTCTGTAATGACACAAATGCACAATATATATTATTTTATGTGTATATTAAGTAAAAATTACAATATTAAACGAAATAGAATCTAAACATAATAGATAAAAGACATTAGATGTTAAAAAGTTATAAATTGCTGATTATTTTCTTCATTTTTCCCCCTACACATTGTGTAGAAATTCCCCAGTCTACATTGTAAATGAACTGCATATAAAAATGATACGGAATGTTTTATTGACTTATAGCAAGAACAAACCTCTGTATGCCTGAAAGGCCCAAAATAGAAAAATTGCAACTTTCAGGGGCAGTAACTCTAGAACCCAAAATTTAATCTAGCCGGTTTTCGAAAGGAACCGAGATCTTATTGTGACTTAAATTGTGTGTCAGTGTGGTCAAAATCGAATGTCACTTCTATCGTGTTCATAAGGTAAAAAATAACAATTTTGGCTCTTTAAGGGGTTAATCAGGGGCTTGTACTCCGGAACCTATGATTGGATCAGACAGATTCATCACGGAATTCATGACCTATTGTTGTTAAAGATATTTTGCAAGTTTGTATCAATTCAAACCATAAATGAAGTATCTATATGGCCGCAAAAGCCCAAATAGCAAACTTTGGTCCTTTAAGGGGTCATAACTCTGCAACCTATGATGAGATCTGACCAGTTTTCGACAGGAACTGAGATATTATGCCAATACAAGTTGTGTGAAAGTTTGGTTAAAGTTAATTGCAAAACGTGGTCTTTATTCTGTTCACAAGCCAAAATAACAGATTTTGTCCCTTTCAGGGGCCTTAACTCTGGAACACATGATGGGAACTGGCCAGGTTTTAAAAAGAACCGAGATATTATGCCAGTACAAGTTGTGTGCAAGTTTGACTAAAATTTACTGCAAAAATGCGGTCTCTATTGTGTTCACAAGGAATTGAGGACGGACGACGGACGGACGGACGGACGAAGGGCGATCACCAAAGCTCACCCTGTCACTACACGCATTATTTTATGAACATATTTCATGGTACAATCATTAACAATATCAAGAATAACAAAAATGATTATTACCAAAATATCTAACGGCATTACATATCAACATTCTTTACAGTTCATAAATATGCTCATCATATACTAAATACAGGTACTTGAAATCAGCCAAGCTACAGCTTCATGTTGAAACTTACAATAATATAAATGGAAGGTCATAAAACAATTTTTTGTACCTGGTCTCATAACTCTGACTTTTGTTTCAATAAAATTATCTGCCCTTTTTATTTGGAAAATTTTCCCAAATATTGACATTTCTTTCATTATTGCTGGAAACTTTTCATGCCTTCATGCATATGATTGAAATTTCGCAATATCATAATGTCAATTAAAAGTTCTATAACTATGTCTGTAATTTTGATAAAGTTATGCCCCCTTTTGATTTCGAAAATTTGACCAAAATTAGGTTTTCTTTGAACATCTCTTTTATTCTGACAAAATTATTTTTTCCTTTTGACCCAGAAAAAATAGCAAAATTGTTGAAATCTCTGAAATAAAGGTAGAAACATGTTGTAAGTATCATCAGGCAAATTGATGTCCAACGTCCCATAATTCTGACTTTGATTATGACAAAATTACTTCCCTTTTTGCACTTTGCAAATGTCCCGAAAGTGATATTTCCTATGCATCTTCACACAATTCCGATTCATAATTATAAGGTACCGTATATCGGGTTATTTCTGCGGTCAAAATATTCTGCGTTTTGGTCAAAAATATTGTGTAAGAAATTTCTGCGTGTTAAATTTCTGCGTTTTCACATAAAAGGAAGAGAAAATTTCTGCGTTTTCCATACCAAGGAAGGGGTAATTCCTCGCATGATCGGGAGTTGTGAGTATGATAGCATATAAACAATAAACTATTTACTGGTAACTGCTGTGAAGTAACTTGATTTTAATGAATACATTGTAGGATATACTAACATGCGAATTGAAAAATATAAGCCCCACAACTATTGTACAAACTACTACTGCAAACTACGATATTTCGGCATAACAGTTACACATGTATGAAGGTTAATAAACTATAGTTCGGAAGATCTTCGTAAAAACAACTCAAGTGAAATTCACTCAGTTAATTTCATTCACAAAAAAAACGTTTTCTGAGGGATTAACAGTTAGGACTTTGATTGACCATCACACCTAATTATACAATTATTGTTAGATGATGACGGTAATATCCAATAATTACCTCGGCTAACATAGTGTGAAACAACGTTGGTGAAAGAAGATGTAGATTTTTTGCGTTTTAAATTTTTGCTGGATGAATATTCTGCTGGAAATATTTTTGCGATTCTACCGAGAGACCGCAGAAACGCAGAAATATTCCCCCCGTAGAAATACTGCTATACAGTATTAGCTTTGTATCGGGAAATATACACGATTTCTTCAGTGGAAATATAGCGCGACTTTAGGAGCGCAATATTCTTCCGCTGAAGAACGAGCGCATATTTCCCGATGCAAAGATAATAACCTTTTTATTACATACGCATCTACACGTATAAATATTATGTAAATATCATAAATATGTTCAATAGCCTTAATAGGATACACAATACTGAAATAAATAGAAAAAAAAAATAGTGCAACAACACACACTGAATTACCCGATATGAAATTCAGGCGTCAGTGTATGGAAAAATATTGACGTTTCCGGTACCAGTGTAACTTAACGGGGAATAGAAACGAGTATGTAATAATGCAGTAATACAAACTTCAACTCAAGTTCCATATAAAGTCTGTGTTTCATTTTGACTTGACAAAATTAATCCCCCTTTTTACTTCCAAAACAGGTATTGGTAAAATTATAATTGCCCTTGAATATCTCCGGAACCAAAAATGTCGGTAAAGGCCCAGGTCATTGCAGTGGGCCAAGGGATTTCTGTCTTCATTAGCACAGTTTGGGGCTAATGATTCTCACAGTATGGTTTAAACAGGGGTCATTGTTTATTGGAAAGTAAGTCTACCTTATACCTGTATCAATAAGTGAGAAGTGGAAACAGTGTATTTTTTTATCAAACTTTTATTTAATAAAGATGTAATAACTTTTAAAATAATATCTACATTTTTTGGCAACTCTTTATTAAAAGACAAATGTTCGTTGTTCGCTAATATAGAAACTTTTTCAAGTTCTATCTAGAGATGTTTGATATTAAAGAAAAATGTGACATTCTCTCATCCAAAGTTTTATTTTACTCCTCTCTGAATATTGTATTATTACCATCATGATCATGATCATCATCATCATCATTAGTACTAAAACTTTCAGCACCGCTAGAGAATAAAGAATAAAAACAGTTTGAATTCTATTGCATTTTTAATCAGATATTGTTATATGTTGAGAAAATTATATAAAAACAACCGATCTTGTACAAAATTACCTGTAATGATAATAGTAATAATGATAATACATTTAATAACAATGATGATAATATTATTCTACATTCATTGATGGAAAATAATTTTCTTTCAACCCCAATGCACACATCTTCGTGGGCTAGTGGGGACCCCTGCTGTGCTAAATGCCCTGTCCTCTTATCAGCTACTGTTACATAATCGCTGATAAGCAGCAGATAAGACGGGAGTTGTATACTGGATTCGGGGGTGGGGGAGGGGTTGGGGGCACTTACATAGTGGATCTAGGCCTTTAATACAACTCATGCATCTTTTTACAATGTTGGAAATCATACAATAACACACACCTCATGTCAAATTCTTTATGAACAATATGTTCCATTTTGACAAAATTTTTCCCCGTTTTGGACCTTTAAGATGGTTTATTGGCAAAATAATAGCTCTGAAACCAATGGAAGTTTTCACTTGAATTTTACATAAACCTAATGGTTCATAAGGATGTTGAAATACCAAGTCCAACAGGTCCGGTGGCTTTTTTAAATACAGAATTATTTCCCTTTACAATAGTAGTTTTTACATTTAAGAGAATGATAAGACACCTACTGTAGGGATTTTGATGTAAAAATGTATTCTGTCCTGAATAATGATAAAGTTGTCTCCCTTCCCGCACCACTTTGACTAAGGGGAATTTAATATGCCTTATTAATAACCGCGTTAACACAATAAAAGATAAGTGAACTTAACAAGTCCCATACTTAAAGTTTATACAAAAAAAGTCTCCCTAAGTTTTTAAAATGGTAGATTCCTTTAACGTTTCACATTTTCAATATTAAAGCGAATGTCATTAATTCCATAGAAATGGTTTTGATATAACTTGATACAGTGAAACATGTCATTAAGGAAAACTAAGGTCATATTTACCACAAAATACTTCTCTGCAATAATTTTAAGGCCATGAACTGTAACTCTTTCTTGAATATAGATAAAATTATCTCCCAGATTGGATATAAAAGGTGCAGTGAGTAGTGGTGAATAATGTTTACTTCCAATATCACCTCTTCTTACAAGGCTTTAGTGGGGTATAAATCACATGTAGTGATAGGTCTAGTTTCTTTAAAAATTACAAAACTAAATAAAAAAAATCACAGATTATTATAAATATTAATTATAAGTGTGCGCAAACATCAACTCTAGCCTGATACCCTCTCCTCATCTCCGTTTTATTTTTAGGCTTTTAAAACTGCAAAATTTAATTTACCCGGCAATCAGCAGAGAAACTATGACATGCTACGTCCCTAGGAGCGACCGCTAGTTTACGGACAGATGTTTTCGGATGCTGCTGGGTAATTGAAATGTGCGCACCAACCGAAGTATGATACTGTATTATCTCACGTAGAAGATCTATGCTATAGTCTATTCTATATTTCCTATT
This sequence comes from Mercenaria mercenaria, assembly GCF_021730395.1. Lineage (NCBI taxonomy): Eukaryota > Metazoa > Mollusca > Bivalvia > Venerida > Veneridae > Mercenaria > Mercenaria mercenaria. Next base: position 67,941,016 of record NC_069374.1, read on the forward strand.
ACAAACCTATTCGAAAATTAAATTTGGAGATAGCGATTTTAGTTACTAGAATGAGATTACGTTTTTCCGGAACGGATGGTAATTCATATACAGTACAACCTCTTCAAAGTTGCCCTTTCTTAAGCAAAAAACTCTCTATAACAATATCATCAAAATTCTCTAAGCTGAAATATACTGTCAAATTTACCTCTCTAGAACAGCAACCTCTACATAACAGTCAATATTAATATATCCCAAAGGGTGTTGCTCTACAGAGGTTGCACTGTATTTATGGCAAAAACAGAAAAAGGATACAAAAAAAAATTATTGCGGAACGTAGCAGACGTATTTAAATCCAAATTGAGGGGGGATACTGCACATAAAACCCTTGTGAAATACTTCTTCGACGTTAAATAAACGACACAAAGTCCATCTCCCTCCGTCAAAACACAATTTTTTTCACAATTTTTTTAATGGATGGTTTAAAAAACTTCTTCATAAGTTGTTTGTGTATAACCAATTTATCATCAACGACATCGGTTTCGTCTCCTCCGGATGTTTTGCTTTTGTTATCTTTAATTATGCCCAATAAGGAGTTCGGCAATGATAAAATGACACACTCGGTTTCATTGTCAAATTTGATTTTTTCTTCTTCAAATTGCTTAATCAGTTGCCCGTATTCACCGTGTTTGTCAGCTTTGAAATTTTCCCACTCGCCAGATTCACAAAAACTCTTCATGAAACCTTCAAATTCGTCATTCACTGAGTTTCCTCCAATTTTCTTTATACGAACAGCCAATCGAATAAGCCTCGTCTTACTTCTAATTTCATACACAGATATGACACTTTTTCCAGCTCCAAGGTCACCGATCATGTATTTACTTGACATGGACATGTGAACAAATTTATTTGACTTTGTTATTTGTAACTGTTGGCATTTACATAGCCAAGCAGTCGCATCGGATTCGGAAAACTGACAGAATCTTTTCTCATCAAATTTTGAATTCTTCACGGCTTCCATAATTAGAGCTTTGCCCTGATCTGTGACAGATGCAGGAGTTGTTAAAATCAGTTCGATATTATCTTCAATATTGTCATGTGTATCAGGCAGGATGTCAAGCACAGATTTTATGACGCGTTCTCTTAAAATGTCGAATACTTGTGAAAGTATGTGTACGCCACCAGGTATGTCGTCACAGTCAGTTTTACATAAAGTGCTGCATCTGTTCTTTTCATACAGACTTAATGAGAAATACCTAAAATATAAGTATTGCGAATGTTTCTTGTTCAAAGCGTGTCTGGAATGGTTACTAACAGCTTCATATCCAAAGGAATGTAATGTCTTATCTCTGTTAAATAAGACTGCTGCCGGCACACGCTTGATATTAAGATTGTCAGCAAATATTTCTTCTTTACATCCTCGACGCCAGAAGGCGAATCCCGCATTTGCCATTCCTAATTCCAAAGCAATCACAATTCCATTTTTTTCACTGACCTTGGTGTTCGTTTCTTTCGTGATTTCCTCCAGTTTCTCTTCGATCTTTTCGGAGTCTGTCTTCCCAAAATTAAATCCTTAATATATGACAAATATGCAATCATTGTTTTCTTTGTTTTTAACAGTCTAGTACATTAATCGGATGATACAATGTGACCACTTTAAAAGGGCATATAGTGTCACAAATTGACATATGGGCCTTATTTTATCTATATTGTAAATGCAGGTATTGCATCATCTTTTTGTAAATTTTTGAGTTATTGAGGTAAATGTTAGATTTCACGCATGAAATACCTCTAAGGTTTTTCTGTATTTCATAACTTAAATATCCATGTAAATTTCATTAAATTCGGTTCAGTAATAAGAAAGTTGATATTTTATAAACTTCAGTAATTCATGTTTTTATCCCCAAAACCATTATAATGGGCCTCAAATTGTCAATTTCAATCTGCGCCAAAGTAGTTAGATTCCCCGGCTATATCGTGAATCCCGTGGAAATACAAATAGTCAAGAGTTTACGCATAGGCCGTGAATCCCATGAAATTTAGTATTTGGCGGGACATTACCCTTTAAATAAACTGGACTAGATATGCCTTGCGCACACCACCTTCCGACATTATAGACGAATCTATGTCTGAATTATTTTCTTGCTAGAAATTTATGCTCGATCGAGGTAAGAAATTTATTTGTTAGATTTTTGTATGATTTTTGCATTACGATTTTTATTTGGTAAATTTTTGTTCATTCTACAGAATTCTGTAACATTTACTTTTCGGCATGTGATTTTGGCTAGTTTCGGTATGTCAGGATAATTTATTAAATTTTTCAGACTTTTGTAAATTATTTAGAAAGAGGAGTCTAAACGTTTCGTTTATATAAGATGTTAGATTTATACTGAAATTTGCATCGTGATAATTGTAAAGCACTGTTTCAAAAACTTATGTCAAACATTTTGTTAATTATGGAACGCCATTACTGCATTGTATTGTTATGTATAAATCTATATGGCAAGTCTAGTACCATGTATGTAATATATTATTGTAATTTGTAATTGTGTGCCAGTCTATAGCACATCTAATTAATGTCCGTTGTAGTGTATGGCATTAGATATTATATGGATGCCAACTATGATATAACGTTTGATTTATATTGAATTTTGTTAGTTTGTAGTTGTAAATAATAGCTGCAGTTTATCATGTCCGTATCTATAATGTTTCATCATATAAGTAGTATAGTAATTGTTTGTGCGAGCTCAATCTGGCCCCCCTGACCCCTTGTCCCTATTCTATAAGTGGACTTTAACCTTACCCTAAACTTAGAATACTAACTTGCTACCCTTGATACCCTGAAAATCTTTTAAATCTTTAGTTAAACCGAATGAAAACCTTTGGTTTAACCTCATTTGACCTTTTGACCCTTGGTCCCAACTGACCAATGCTGGACAATTAAAAAAAAGAAAAAAAAAGATTTTAACAAATTATTGTTAAAACCTATAGTAAAATAAAGTAAATCTATTTTTAGTAACGTTTACAATGTAAACGCCTATTTTTAGTAACGTTTACAATGTAAACGCCTATTTTTAGTAACATTTATTTTTAGTAACGTTTACAATGTAAACGCCTATTTTTAGTAACGTTTACAATGTAAACGCATGTCAGTTCCGTTCAAGTTTATTTTTAACATTAGTGGAATTTCTTTATGTCTATACTTTTATTTATAGTAACGTTTACAATGTAAACGCATGTCACTTTCATATATTGTTCAACCATGCATCGTCGAATGGTTTCAGTTGTTTATACAACATATTTGATCTTATTTTCAATATGCATGTTCATTCGATACAGGTTATACATGTTCATCCAGTATAGATTCATCCGATATAGATTCATCCGATATAGATTCATCCGATACAGTATTCGATGCAGGTTCATCCGATATGTATAATCTGATGTAACTACCCGGCAAAAGCGTAAATGTTACTTCTGTAGATTCTGAATCGTTATAAGGATGAATATCAAACATTGTTCCATGTGATAGATAAACTTTAATTCTTTTCTTATAAATAGATATTAACCGATCAGTGTCAAAGTCCTCAGCTACTATATTTATTATATTACTGCCAAATATACCAAGAATTAGATCATTATCATCATGCCACCGCCTAAATATAAACTGCGATATTGGGCTTTTAATCGGTTTATCCGGTTCACCTATGGGCCTGGCCCCCGTTAATAAAAATTTAATATCTATTATATACATTCCGGTTTTTACAATCTCAAACACACCCTTCAAAAGTACATTTGGTACAGCTACACTATATTGTTGGTTTATGAGTATAAAATCTTTATAATTTACGAAAATTCCAAATCTTAAATTCATTTCATTTAAATAGTTCAAACCGGCCATATCTTCATATGTTGAATGTATCCAAGCACCAAGACGGTTAAAATACTTTTTCATTTTTACATATGTATAAAAACTGCTATATTCAATAAGAAACACTTCATGTCCCACTTCCTCTAGCCTTTTTTCTATTTTTTTGTCTTTCTTTTTAAGTTTAATAATTATGTCAGCTAAATCATCAATTCGTTTTGTTATGGCAACTTCAGAAGCAGATAGATTGTCAACAGTATCTTTGTTCTAGCTAATTGTGTTTCTTGTTTTAAGAAAGCATCTTTTACTTCTATAATTTTTTCCCAATTATTAGAAATTTTTTCATCATTAGTAGCAATTTCTCCGACATTAGCGGTTATTGCTTTAGTATTAGCAGTAATTACTTGGGTATTAGCAGTGATTGATTCTCCTTGTTTAGCTGATATTTCAACTACAGAGTCCAAATCATTTATTATTTTTTTAATTTTATCATTAAATTTATCATTAAATTTATTAATATCTTCTTGTAATAAACCTTTAAGTTTACTTAACTCTTCGTACTTTATATTGTGACGTGCATCAACATTATTAATCAAGTCTACAAGTTGTTTCTTCAAATTTTCTATCTGATTATTAACTGTGTTAATTGCTTCAGTATTAGCAGTAATTAACTCTCCTTGTTTAACTGATTTTTCAACTACAAAGTCCAGTTCATTTTTATGTTCTTCAACTTTAGCATTAAGCTGCGTCATATCTTCTTGTAATTTTTTTGTAATATTACTTAAGTCTGCATACTTTAAATTATGACGGTTGTCAACAATACTAATCCAATTTCGAATTTGTTTTTTAAAGTCATTTATTTTAGAATTGAGCTCTTTTTTAAAGTCATCTATTTTAGAATTGAGCTCTTTTTTAAAGTCCTCTAATGCTGTGTCATGATCATCACCTCTTTGTGAAGCTGCCTTTTCCAATTCAGATTTATATTCTGCAAGTTTATTTGAAATTAATTCTAATAAATCTTTATGCCTTTTTTCAATTTTTTAGTATTTTATTTATTTATTTCTGTTCTAATTTCTAACTGATACATATTTTGTAACTTTTTCTCAGCTTCAATAATCTTGTCTTTTAGTTCTTCATGTTTAATCATACTATCTTTTAATTCTTGAACTTGAGTGTATAACTTTTCAAAATTGGTTCTAAATACTTTTTTATGTTGTCATCTGTCAAATCAGATTTCTCTTCAAGTTCTTTAATAGAATCAACCATAGCTTTCATTTCTTCTTCAATTTTACCTTGTAATTCAACTATTAATAATGAATTCTTTTTAAAATCTTTTGTTAATTCTTCAATATTCTTTACTTCTGCTTCTAATGTCTGTTTTATACTTTTAATATCTTCAAGATTATAGTTATCTATTACACTTTGAATTTTTTTATATACAAACCGTCTTGGAACTGCATCAGCGGGTTTATCTGGATTTCCTAGGTTGATTATTTCATTACCTCCCATATCTAATGCTCTATTCATTGTGTTATCAAGTTCCTTATTTTTATGAAGATACAATTCCATGTCCTTTCTAAGCTTTTTGTATTGTTTTTTAGTAGCATAATCACTTAAATCAATATCAAATTTAACTTTACTTACACTTTCAGGTTCACTTATTTGTTCTATATTATTAAAAACACCCATCTATATATTACCAGTAAAGTTTTTTCTTAAAAACTTCCTTGGTTTGTCAATATATAAGAAATCATATTTTTGATTTGTTGCATTAGCAAATGAATCACGATCTATATTTTGTTCATTACAAATCATATCATTTTCTCGTTTACCTGACTTTCAAATAAAATATAATGTGAACAGTTAATTCGAATATCTTTTGGTGTTTTATAGTAGGACTGACTTAAATAAATAACACAACAGTTTTTGTGACGTCCTTGAATAAAGTATTTGTTATTTCATTTTGAACTTTTTTATCTTCACATACAAAATCATCAAATATTACTACTTTTTGTTTTTCTGATTCAAGATCATTAACATCAATTATTTCATTATTAGAACATTCAAGTATTTCGTTTGGATCTACTTTAATTTTTTTTGCAATTTGACTTAAGTGGTTAATTAAATCTTGATATTTAGATTGTTCTAGTTTTTAGCATACAAGTAAAATTTATCATAATATATAAGAGGTTTTCGAAGTATATGCATTAATGTATTTGTTTTTTCCCGATCCAAAATCCACATATTAACATTCTTAAAAACATGAATCTTGGCATAAAAGGATAAAATTGTTTAAAGTTATTGGATTTATCACTTTTTGTATCATAATTTGGAATTTCCATTTATATAATATTACATTATTTTACATTATTTTACAATATCTTACATTATCTTACATTATTATATAAATGCAATCAAAACTTAATGAAATGATAATAAGAAAAAAATTAGTCGGGCAGAAGATGAGAGATCTTAGAGAAGAAATAATGAGAGAAAAAATAAGAAAAGCTACAAATCGGGATATGTACACTGAAATTTATAAGCCAATTACTGAAAAAATAGAAAGTCAAAAAGAACAATTATCAAGTCAGTTAAAAGCATTACCTGGAATTAAGGAGCAATTAGCGTTACTTCCAAAAAGTTTTGTTGATAAAATGCAAGAACAAAAATTGGCAGAGATAATGGAAGAATCACCACCTCCGGGACTACAACAACCATTATTACAACCATTACCACAGCCATTCCAAGAACCAATGCGATTAATACCGCCGGAAGATCATATGGGTTTGGATGATGAAGATGATGTGTTTGAAGACACTGATGATACAACTAAAGAATCAGAAGAAGAATCAGGAGCAAGACCAAAAGAATTTACAGTTGATTTTAATAAAGAAATTGATTTAAAACTTTTAGATACAGAAAAATATAACACACCACAAGAAGTGTTTGATTTTTTTCACAGCAAATCTAAAAATCCAGATGAAAAAATGACTAGGGAAGAAGTAGAGAATATCATAAAAAAGACAACAAAAGATATAAAAAAATTGGGTAATGAATCTGGTGCAATAACTAGAATGAAAAATCCCACAGATCTTGATCTGAAGCAACAGGAAGCAATTATAGCTAAGTCGGATAATTATAAAAAATATAGAGACGTAATCATTGATATTCTTGATCAAGGAAAATATATGGGAAAAGGAATAAGATATCATAATCCGTATAAAGTTTCACCAAATGGACATTATGGTAATTTAATTATTAACTTAAATAAACTTTATAGTCAAAACAAGTTAATTGCTAAGGATAGAATAACTGGAAAAGAAGTAATTAACACTAAAGTAGATGATGATTTAATTGATTTGATTAATAAAAGATATAACAATAAGAAAAAGCATTCAAATCATTCAATAAAAATATTTAAAGAATTAACAGAAAAGTCAGGATTACCTATCAATAAAAGATCTATGAAATTTAAAAAAGTAATTAGAGGACAAGGTTATGACGTATGTCCATGTAATCCAAAGAATTGGTTAATGACTTGGAGTTAATTTGTGGTTCAATTGATGCGGAAATAATAATGAAGAACTAAAAAATGAAGGTATTAGAATAATTGATGAACTATTAAAAATGAAAACATTGTTACCAGAACAACCATGAAATTGTTTATAAAAATTATTTTTCTTGAATATATAAATGAACAAAAATAGTATTAAGTTCTGAAACAGTAAGATAATAAAAATAAACCGAGTGATTTTACAATCAGATTTAGTCGTTCTTTAATTTTAGATAAAAATAAAACTTATGTTGTTGGTTTGGATAGTATTAACACTATGACCTATTCTTGGCATAATATTAGTGATGAATATGACAATAAAAGAATTCGTTATCATAATGGTAAGGATTGGAAAGATATTATATTTACAATGGTTCTTACAGTTACACAGATATTATAATTATATTAGGGAAACATTAATATGTAATGATGATTTTGAATTTAATAAATCAGAAATTGCTCCAATAAGTTTGGAATTTGATTTAAGTAGTTTTAAGATTTTGATTTCAATTACAGATAATTTTGGATTGGATTTGGAAGTATCAATTTTCATACATTGCTTGGATTTGAGAAAAAAAATTGAGAAATACTGAATGGGGAACTACAACACCAAATATAACTAACTCTGTGGATACAATTTACATTCATTGTGATCTTATTGATAATTCACTTGTTGATGGTAATTTCAGTGAATTATCTATGCTTTAAGTACTGCAGATTTAACAAGAGCTTATCCATTTACAAAAGAACCACAAAGAGTTGGATATTCTGAAATTAATAAATATATTATAAATTCAATTAGAATATATATATACAGATGTATTTGGTAGAATAATTAATTTTAATGAGGTTGAAACAAGTTTTACACTAATTTTAAAAGAAATATGAAATTATAAATTTTAGTTTTAAAACTTTAATTATGAAATTATAAATTTTAGTTTTATATAATGTACAAAAAAGTTTATGACAAAAATAAAGGAATATTTATTTATGTTAATGCTCACACGGGAAAAGAAATCATACATGGAACAGGTATCTTTGACACTTTAACGAAATCGTTTTCAAGCGGAGTTGCATCTTCAATTGGCACAGCTGGAAAAAAAGCTTTGGAAACAGCAGGAAAAGCAGCACTTGAAAGTGGAACAAAAAAGGTTGGAACAGAAGTTGGAAATTTAGCTGCTGATAAAATTGTTGAAAAATTTAAAAAGAAACCTGCTCCGGCAGTTGGTAATTTAATTGCTAAGGAATTACAAGAAAAGAATAACAGTAAAAATAAAAATAATAGATGAGGAGGATATTATATGAGAATAAATAGAATATTGTCAGGATCTGGACTTCAGTGAAACGTATTAACAGATTAATTTATAAAACAAAGTTTTAACTTTAAAAAAAAAATAAAAAAGAAAAAATAATAAAAATAAAAAATAATATATACATGTTTAGAACAAAACAATATTGTGAAAGATATGAATTAACTCCTATTCAATTAGATACAGCTTTAATATCTGTCCTGGGAAATAATGTTAAACAACAAAAAAACGGATATCACTTTACAATTAATGATAGAAGTTCATATTTTGATTGGTTTAATGGTTATTTTGAAGTAAGTTTTAAAGTAAATAAGCTTGCTAATGGTGCTGATTATGATGGAGCTCAAATTGCTCTAATTAATAATGCAGCTTCATTAATTGATCAGTTAGTGGTTAAACAAAATGGAAAAATTGTATATGATTGTAATAATTTATATAAGGTAGTAAATGTAAAGAGTTTGGTTGAACTATCTGAAGATTATGCAAAATCAACTGGAACAAATGAGTTTATTTATTTAGATATAAATGATAATGCTGAAAGCAGAAGGATCAAGCTGGATATAATTCGGGGTTTGCTGTTAGAAAGGATTTAATCCAGGGTAATAAAGAGGTAAATGCTAAAATTCCACTAAATAATTATTCATTTTTTCAGGGTTTAGAAACTAATATTATACCTCCAAGTCAAATTCAAATAACACTGCAGCTGACAGATGATGATGAATTAATTTTTAGAGATGGCGGAGACCCAGGTAGGGTAATTGTAACAAAATTAATTCTATGGGTTCCGCGTTTAATTTTTAATGAATTTGGGTTTGATCTAATTACTACTGAAAGATTTAAAAAAGCAAGATGGTCATACCTTCGGGAAATGATAACACAATCAACTGATACACAACAGATTAATACAACTTTTAGAATAACAGCTGGTGTAACAAAACCACAACATGTATTTGTTTATTTACAACGACCTGATAAAAGTAATTCACAAGAACATAATCCACATTTATTAGATACATTTAAACTTAATGCAGCAAATGAAAATTGTACTTTGAGCTCTTGTCGTCTTGAAGTTGGTAATGGTGTTTTTTATCCAGAAACAGAATACACAAGTATATCAAGAATATATGATGATGTAATTAATTATTATTATAAACAAAATAACAAAACTACTGGAAGTCTCTTAAATAGATTTAATTTTAAAAGTTTGTTTGGATTTATTCATTTTAACTTGGAATATAAAAAGGAAGTAACTACAAAAGATCCTAAGCAATTACATTAACAATTAAGTTAACTACATTTCCCCACTGCAAGATATCGTATTTACGCAATTGTATTATATGAAGAAACAGTTTGAAATAAATACTATTGGAAATGAACTTGTTATTGTTTAAATGAACTTGTCATTGTTTAATAAAATAAATATAAATTAAATAAATAAAAAATAAAATTATATATAAAGACATCAAATTATATTGAATATAAAGTTAACCTTACAGATGGACAAAGAAAAATTTAGCCCGAGCCTACAACAACAAAATTCCACATACTTTAGATTAAAACATGAACAATTACATGGAAACTTCCCTTTACTTTTAACAAAAACACAAATAATCAAATTAAAAAAGCTGTTGCAAATAATAAGGGATTAGAATTACAATTTCAAAAAGCCAAATGTCCAGTCCAAGGTCAAAATGGTGGATTTTTAGGAGCTTTGCGGGTTTGTTAGGAAAACAATTCTTCCAATGGCAGCAAAAATAGCTCCAAAAATATTAGCCCCTCTAGGCATTGGAGCCCTTTCTGGACTGGCCAGTACTGGTGTTAGTAAAATACTTGGAAATGGTATGATTTCAGTAGCTAATGATAAGAGAAATATGATATCACCATATCTTACACCTAATCAAAGAAAGCACTAGTAGGATCTGGAGTGATTAAATTAACACAAAAAAAAAACAAGACGGTGGGTTTTTAGGTATGTTGGCTGCTAGTCTAGGAATACCTTTGATTACATCTTTGTTAAGTGGTAAGGGACATGGCCAGGGTATACAGATTGATTCTCAACGAAGACCTTACAGACGAATTCCTATAGTAAAAAAAAAATAAAATTTAGTAAAAAAAAATAAAATTTATAAACAACCAATTTCTAAATTTGAAATTGAACAATGGGTAAACAATTAAAAATTAAAACTTTAGGGGTGTATTTAGTAAAATAATTATTAAAATTAAAAGAAAGGAGAAATGTGGAATTATAAATTTGGACGACTCTGTTGGTCCTGGAACACATTGGGTTTGTTACTTTAATACATTGTATTTCGATCCATTTGGACTTCCTCCGCCGAAAGAAGTAATTCAGTATATACCAAATGTAAAATACAACATGTTCAATATCAAGACAAAACAATATGCTTTGCGGATATTATTGTTTATTTTTCATTAAAATGTTACAAGATAAAGTACCGTTGTATGATTATTGTATAAAAAACTAAAAATTAATAATGTAAAACAAAATGAACAAACTATTATAAATTACTTTAACCAATAAGGACATTTATTTAACTGGAATAATTAATATAATGGGAGGCCCCCCCCCCGGCATATTTATAATATAAATGAAAAAGTAATAAAATAGAAAGACACTTACTAGAAAACCTCCATTTGTTTTTTCTAAACATGTTATACCAAGATACGATGGTGGATTAATTCAATGGAACCTGTAAATGCTTAGTCTGGTTTAGTTCAAAATGGTCATAATGTAACAAATAATGTTAATTGCATTTATAATTATTCTTGTTGTTGATGCAATTAAAATTTGATAACGGAAGCGAGCTAACTACAATAAAGAATAAAGAAATGTAATTCTTCAAGTTTATCAAGTAAAAAAATCACGAAAAATGAATCTATTTCTATTTATTAGACAAATGAAATTAAAAATAAATGATGTTATTTAATACTGTATTTCTTTAAATGTTATGATATTCGATAATACAATTTATGGTTTATAATTTAAGTTTTAATTTAAGTTTTAATTTACAGAGTTAATTTAAGAATTAATGTAACGAGCTTAATTTAGAATTAATTTACGATAAGCTAATTATCAATACCGTATCAGAATATATCTGTTATCATCATAACTGATAAGTGTTTTATTTATAACAAAAATGCGAAAGATTGTGTTTATCGCAAAACGAATAACTTTAAAGGTTTGATTAATTTGGGTTGAATTAAAAAGTATCTTTTTAATTTTTATGAACTTATTGTTTTCTTAACAACAAGTTTTTTAATTTTACATTTTTTAAACATTAACTTCATTTTTAATTAAATATGAATACATTTTACTTCTTAATCCGACAATTCAAACAATGGGATGCCGGGGCGCTTATCTTTAAATTTTCAATACTTTTTTAATATAGAATCAAAACTACACTTTAGAATTACTACATAATCACTATTATCAAATAAATCTTTGTCTTATAAAAATCCTCATATGCATCTTTGGTTGTTTATTTATCAACATAATGAATCAGTGTCAGTGAATAGTAATTTTACAATTTACTCTTGTACTTTTCCATACTATATTATTAATGAAAATCATACATTAAATATTTTGATAAATCTATGAATGCATTCCAACTTAAACAAGGTTGTTTAATAAACACAACTTTCTTGTATTCTATGAATACAAATAGTTAGAGTAAAACTCGTTGAACTAACAAATGAAGGTTTGGCTATGTATTTTAATAAATATTTTCATCATGTGTTAAATTTAATATCTAACCCTCTTGCGTAAATTCTCCATCGTCTTACGAATACAGAATTGTTCCATTAAACTTAAAAAAGTCCTTTACAAATGAATGTTTAGCTTTAGATTTTTTCTTGAGTATTAAAATCAATATACTTTTTTTACCAGGACTTTCATCAATAATATTTTATGTAATATTTGTTATTTTAACCCTAATTGTGTATTTAGTTCATGATTTTAAAATGAACTACATAATTTGTTTTTTCATTAAAGTTGGAACTATTTTTTTTTACATTACTTTTTCCTATTTAAATTTCTGTTTTAAGTATTTTTACTATATTTAGAAAGCATTGATCTGGTAAATACATTTTTCAGGAGATAAAGGATATCATTAATGTACAGTATTAATTCTTTTGGACTATTCAAGATCACTTTCAAACTATTAAAGTTAGTTTTACATTTTGCAATTAATTTCTTAAATTGTTTTTTCGGATATAACTTATAAAGTATTCCAGAGGGTAAAAGGTTGACAAACCATAGCCCAACGTTAAAGATTCATGGCGTCGAGGTACATAATGTAATTGCTTTCTTCTTTTGAATTATTACTTTCATATATTTATTGTTTGCTTTATTATCTGTTTGAAATATAAACTATTCCTCCTCTCAGTCCCTTTTCAATCAAAAGATACATGTCAATATCAGTTATTAAATCTAACTATTTCTAGTCATTTTTTAAACATTGCATCCAAGTAACCAGGGTTCTCTAAAATAATGACATGGATCTAATTTGTAGTACTCTAAACCATATATATTCTTAAAATTTTCAAATAATCAAGCTCAACAGTAATACGTCAGTTTTTAAATATAAATCATGATATTCTCCCATTGTTTTTAATTTAAATTTATTCCAAACATTTTTCGCTTGTTCGTATTCATTATCGATATGTGTGTTTCATTTAAATTGAATAAAAATTATTCTTTAGAAGAGTACTTTTGTTTCTTTGAATTTTTTAAATGAATCATGTAATCATATGGATCAAACCTTTTTGTTTTTAACGATTTCTATTTTATAATCCAAATTATTGAGTTAAGTATTTAAATTCTGTGAAGATTTTTTACTAAGTTATTCCAATGATTGAGAATAAAATTGGAATGAATCAATAAAGGACCAAGTCAGAAATCATAAATGCCATAATATTTTTCCATATTGTTAGGAAATAACATTAATTTCTTTTTTAAAATTTCCTATTTGTTGCCATGATAAAATGACGTCATAACTTTAAACTATGAAAATAACAGGAATATGTATGCTGTTAGTTTAACATTAATAGTCATTCTGAGTGAGCACTTCCTCTAAATTTTCTGGTATATGACAGTGATCACGTACTTTGATTGAATCTTCTTTAATACTTTTTTCACAGATATGACAAACACTTTGTTTTTAAAATCAATTTCATTTGACAGTTGTTTTAGACATTCTTAGTTCCTTTGTTAAATGTTCTTTAAAATTTCTTTAATTAATATCTACTTCCGCAAAGCATTTTTCAATAACTTATAAACTGCATTAGCGCGCCTCTATAAATCTGGGTTGGTTTAGTATATTTATAGTCATAACACAAACCACTTTTTTTAGCCGCTACCACAATCTATATGATTTTGAAATGGTTCGTAAAATGAAGAATCAGTGATGGTAAAAAAGTTTTAAAACTTTTTTAGTTATAGATTCAACATCAGCATAATTACCAAAAGGTATGCTAAACCTTTATGATATTTTTAAATTGTACTATACTTCCTCTTTTGCATTTTTACACCTGGGTCCATTAAAGCTACCAAATTTGGAATATGTTATTATAATTTTCTTTCTTGAGTAAAAGGTTGTAAGCAACTTTTTACAAAATGTTTCATGTTTGTATTTTTGTTTTGTTATTAATTAACTCTATTAAGTCTTTTATCCCAACATAATGTTGGACTACAAGTTCTTGACGGGATTACGTCATCATCATTTATTTTCCAATCACATTTTATTTTATCATTTATTATATCATAGTAATTAGCAACATGTCAAGTGTTCTTCGTATTGATATTTTAATATGTACAATGGATAAATGAATATTGTCTTTCATAACAAACATATAATTAATGATATTTCATTCTAAAACTTCTATTTTAGGTATTTGAATTAATGTAACAGGAAATTTTATTCCAGTATATCAAGATCGTTCTTCCTTTAAATGTTTTTGATATTTGAAGACTCTTTCAGTTTTTTGTTAAGGAAATTTATAAAGCTAAATGACACTCTAAAACATTCGTTATTCATCAAATCTTTATATTTATTAATACTTTCATTGAATTTTGATAATGGTTTTGGTATTTCTAAATAAATTGAAGCAGCCAATGGACTATACTTTATATTATTTATATAATGCGCATCAAAGACTCTATTCTCAGGCCGCTTCTTCAGAAATCCAATTACCAATTTATTTAGTATTTCATCATAAAGCTTGATGTAATGTTTTTTTTATTTGTTTGTGTTATCATTTTAAAAGCTTTGATTTGAAAATAAGCTGATTATATTTTGTATCAGTTTTATCCATTTTTGCAAAGTTATTTTTAAAACAACGTTATTTTTATACCTTTTAAGTTTTAGTTAGATTGAAGTATTCATAAGCGTCGTTTATAGTTAAATATAATTGATTCTTTGAGAATTGGTCTATATGTAATTTTTATTTCAAATTTCTTAGAATCTTGTTTTTGTAGATCTCTCGATTACATCTATATATTATATTTTAGAAAATAAAATTCGGTTAAGCCAAAAAAGGATTAAAAAAATAATTAAAAAAATAATAAAATAATTAAAGTTTTAAATTATCTTTAAGGAAGATAAATATTTAAATTTATAATCTTTTTCCATTTAGTTTTTGATATTCCACATATTTACTCGGTTTTCTCCTTTGCAGCACATTGTTATTAACCAGAATTAATACCAAGGTCTATAGACGCTGCATAATTGTTTGTATATGTATTTTCTTCATTAGTATCAACAGTCGGTTACAATAACTTTTTTAGGAGTGTTTCGAATATTCTTTGGTTGGGACCCCCCATCCTATTTACGACATTTTCTTCTTCCGTTAATAGACAACACAGTCCCATTCAAATACATTATTTTTTAAAACGATAAGGATCTATAACATTTTTGTAATTTATCAATCACATTGATTTTTATATTCATCGCTAACTATTTGATCAAGTTTTGATTTAATAACATTTCTTCTTTTAAGAACTTTCTTATATGAATTTTGTCTGGATTCATTATTCTCCTAAAGTGCTAGTAATTTTGGCATAATCATTCTATCTACCTTTCTATTAACCATCTATATATAATATACTTATAGAAAAAACTCTCTAAAAACACACGTAAAATTTAATACAACTCTTCTTCTTTTTACTTTTATATCCGTTAAGTTTAAATTCCTTCATATACGTTTCAAAAGGCATTGAATATTTTTTTCTTTTCTGCATTTCTAATAGTATTGTAAAAATATCCTGAATAACTTGTTTCTCTTCTTCTTTATTTACTTTTCCAATCCGTGCTTTTGTTATAAGTTGTTTTATTTTGTGATGATGTGCTTTTAAAATAAATTTCTTGTCGTCAAGTTTAGTCTGTTAGTAAATATGGTAATTACTGATGGAACAGCGCCAGCAACTGCTACAAATATAGGAATAGCTGGAACAAGTGCTAATGCAGCTGAACAACCAAAACACCTGCTGTAATAATAATCCGGTACTTACTTCCCCACAAAATTATAACTTTTTCTGTAAGCAGCAGCTAGTTTAGTTAAGTGAATGATTAACTGATCTATTGTTTCTATTCCATTATTAGAAATTAAATTTTTATGGACCATTTATATAATATATATTTTAAATTAAATTTCTTTCAATTCACTAAATGGTACCCAACTATTAAATTTTTCATTGTAACCTTTCCATTTTACTAAAGCTTGTTTTTTCTTATAGTCTCGTCTAATAACTTTTTCTATTCTAAAAACTTCTTGTGTAGTAGGTAAAAGTTCTTGTTCATAAAATGAACCTTGAATTATTTCATCATTTAAATCTTAATAGTGTATGTTCTGGGATTTGTATTATTAATTTTATAAATTATAAATATTTCCTCTGTCCAGTTTGGTGTATCCTTTTTCAAAATGTCTTTTAAGTTTGCTTAAACGAACTCGATCACCAATTTTAAATTTTGTTTTACTCTTTGGTATCTTTAAATCACCATATAAATTAAAGTAAACAGTACCTTTATTTAAGTTTTTACTAGCTTCGGTTGGTGTCATTTTTATACTAAAAAATGTTTTGTTTTGTTATATTTATCAACCATATCCTGCAAATTATCTAAATAAGTATAAGTATTTTGCTGTAAAATATTTCCACATTATTCTTTTAAACTTCTATTAAATCTTTCTATTACTACAGCCTTTCCTTCATTAAATGTATGGTACATATTAATCTTATTTTTATTCAAAAATGATTCAAACTTTTTATTTTAAAATTCTTTCCTTCATCTACCCATAAATTTACTGGTAATCGTCCTTCTAAAAATTATTTTTTCAAATGCTTCAGTAACAGATTCTCCAGTTTTATTCTTTAATGGAAAAACCCAAGCATTTTTACAAAATATATCAAAAAAAGGGTTTAAAACAATTCTTTACCCCCTTTATTATATTTTGAAAAAGCTTGCATGTAAACAAAATTGGCTGACCAAGTATAATCAATATTTAACTTTTCACCTTCGTTTCTTAAATTTTTTTTTAAATTTGGTTTGGGTGAAATTTCTTCAAATTTCCCATCGCTCCATGTGTTTCCCGGGGGTAACTCTCCCCCCCTTTTTCCCCCCTTTTTTCTGCTTCTTTTTTTTTCCAACCCAAGTTTTTGTTTTTCTTTTTTTAAATAGCGGGTTTTTTACAACTAAATTTTTTGGGAAATTTCTTTTTTCCAAATGTTTTTTTGATTTAGTTTTTTTTAAATTGGAAAGCATTTGTTTACCCAACATGTATTTTTTTTAAACACCACTGTCATAGCAAAACCCATGGCCCAAATCCCATCTCCCACCCAATTTCCCATTCGGGGGGTTTCCATTATCTGGGGGATTTCCGGGCCCACACAAATTTAAAATTTTTGGGGGGGAAGGGGTTTTAAAAAACCCTTTTTCTTAGGTAATAAAAAAAATTTGCTTTGTAAATATCAAAATTACCCCCCTCTTTTAACAAACTTTGATTTTTTTTTCCGCAAAAATTTAAAATTTGTTTTTTTATCATTAGCCCCCCTTTTTTTTGCTGTAACAAATTTGGGGTTTTACTTTATCAGAAAATTTTCTTTCTTTAAAACCCAATATTTTTTTTTTGGGAAATTTTCTTATCATATGAAATTTAAAATTTTTTATTTGGGTTTTTAACGGGGTTTTAAAAAACCTGTGGATTTTTAATTGTCCAGATTGGTCAGTCCGACCAGGAGTTAAAAGGTAAAGAGGTTTTAAAAAAAAAGGTTTTTTATTTGGTTTTTAAATAAAGATTTAAAAAAATTTTTTGGGGATCAAAGGGTAGCAAGTTAGTATTCTAAGTTTAGGGTAAGGTTAAAGTCCACTTATAGAATAGGGACAAGGGGTCAGGGGGGCCAGATTGAGCTCGCACAAACAATTACTATACTACTCATATACTTTTCGTATCTTTTTCATACTTTAACTTTAGTCTTTTAAGTAAGTAATCTTTGTAATAATGGAAGTAATAAGTGACGTATTTTAATCATGTGACGTTTGAACTTAGTAGCACATATGTTTTGTATAAGTAGCACGTATTATTTATGGGAGCCTACAGAGGTATGGTGTACCCAAAGGAGCAGTTATATGCCCTGACTTATTTGTTTTGCTATGGTGCTTACCATATGTTATATATTTTAGCTTCTTCCGCCAGACGATTTTCCTGGTGATGTCATAACCCGGAAGTACAATGCCCGAGGTTCACTTGTCTTCACTCGCCTGGATGTGATATTCCCAGCGCAGAGCTTACGTCCCATGGTTGTGCCGTAAACCGCAAAGACGCTGATTTTTGTTATCCTCTGAAGTCAGCTCAGGGATGCAATCACCTACCACCATAGGGAGCCAATACGGAATCAACGTATTCACGGTTTAAAGGGACTTTATTTCAAGATACGTTTTGATATTGTTTGTGCTACTTAAAGTTCGCAATTAAATTAAAGAACTGTGACACGTCACTTTAGAATGGAACTGTAAGATCTTTTGTATCCGGAGATACTGAACTTTGATTTTTTTTTCTTTCTTATAATCAGTTTGTTTTTTTCATATCATCTATGCATAATCATCTTATGTAAATAAATTTGTAAATATTGTAAAGGGTGTTGATTAGTTCTGATGGTTACTGTCGCCGGTACGGCCTTTCCTGTCACAATGGTGTCAGAAGTGGGATTGGTCGACCAGACACAGTAGCTATTCGAACATTATTAACACCCATTTAACTGCAGCAATAATTTGTAAAGATTCCTCTTGTTTTGTTCTATTGTTACACATATAATAGTTTTATTCATTTTTCAGAGTGACGTCTTACCTCAGACAAGACAAGACAGATCCATAGCTTCAGCTAACCAGCTTTAGTGGTCACAGACTGATAGACAGTTGCATACGACACTTGGATTCTGGGGTGAGTTCGTTCCTTTTATTTTTCTTTTGGGTTTTTTTTTTGTGTCACTCTATGATTACGCCACCATATATCTGTGCTGAGAGTGACCGCCCTTGACAAGGAGAGTTATCCTACTCACTCTTAACTGGTGCGTCGCCCTACTTCTCCCAGTGATCCTATTATATATTAGTGTACTGTATACATACTAGATACAGTATTTTAATTTGTGTGTTTTAGCAAGCTTGTTTACTTGCATATACTTTAACCTACTCTTATGTTTTAGTGCTACACAGTTGTGTTATGCTTATACTTTATCTTAGGATAAAGCACTTTGGTTTATTTTTGTTTTATTTTTTACACTAAAGTGTTAACACCAGTTACAGTTGATTGATATTTGATAAGGCTAAGGTATTGCTGCAGCCTACTGTCACTGTACATTGTTGATTGTTGCCTATGCAACCTTGATTGACACATAGTACTGTTGCGAAAATTAGTGTATTATTTTTTTAGTGGGGATTTTTTGTGATAATACGTAGGATAGTTTTTTGTGTTGGCTCATGGTGACTGTTAGAGCCTTATGAAAACTAGTGTAGTCTAGATTCCCCACAATTGTTTATTTGTGTCTCAGGTTGTTAAGAGCTGTTGTTAGGTTGTATAGTGTTAACTTGTAACTTTTAAAAAATGACTGTGTAGTAGATTTAAGAAGGTGGGAAAGGATTTAGGTTATAAGGGGGGAGTTACATAATTTTGTTAAGGGGAAAGCGGGCTAGGGAACGGGGGAAAAGACATAAGATTGGGGCAGGAAAAGATAGATTAGAAGCAATGGGGGAAAGATTAGATTTAGAGGCTAGGTTGCAGAAAAAAGATAAAATTTTGAAAAACAAAGTATTTAGAAGCAAGAGATTAAGGTAGAAGCGAAAAAATAGATAGAACCCGATGGGAAAAGATTAGAGTTGAAGTTAGGTTGCAGAAAAAAAGAAGAATATGAACAGTATACTTAAGGCGAAAAGGGAAAAGTTAATTTAGAAGAAGTTAGAATAGTAAGTTAAAATGGAAAAGGAAATTAATTTTAGCTGGAAGTTAAAAAACAGAGAAGGAGGAGCAAAAGTAGGAAATTAGAGACAAGCATAATTTAAAGACAGATTAGAAAAGATGAAAAGAAAAAGTAAAGGTTAAGATTTTCCCCCTTTTGATGAAAAAATTATTCCATGGAGCGTATTAATGTGTACAAAACGTAGCTGTTGCGCGGGTTTGGGATAAAGAGATAGGGTCACAAAACTTACCGTTCCTTCTAAAGGGTACGCAAGAGAGGTTTTTGATGGGCTTCCTTTGGGAAAGATAGGAAGGATTATGAAAAACTGAAACCCTTTGCACGTCATTGAACTCACTGCGATGGCTATAAGAAAAAGTTTAGAACTGAAAGGCCGGGGGTAATTAGACCTTTGTATGTTTCTACCAGAATAAGTAATATTTAGATGGTTGCTTAGATTGAAAAGGTAAGAAAACTACAAAGGTTTAATTAATTTTTACTTGGGGGCCCAAATTTTAGATGTATGTAATAGAGAACTTCCCAAATTTGAGTAGTAAGAAGTTATTAAAGCTAGGGATGGCAAAGATGCGATTGTTTGCAAAACTCGTGGAGGCCCCAAGTATGTCGTGAATCGAACCATGGGACCGAACCCTAAACCATATGAAATCCCTCGGACGTTTTTAGAACGTAAGTAGGCACAGTAATAGGGTAGTAGAATGTTCTAATAAGGTAGAGGTTATAACCCTTTGTGTATAAGGTAATAAGTGTGGTCGAATAGGGCTAGCTTAAATTACTGTAGGAGTGGAAAGTACGGCGGAAATAGTGCTAATGCAGCAGAAATTTTAAAAAGTGAGCGGGAACGGGGAAGTGAAAAGGGGGAAAGAATAGAAATAGAAGGGAAAATAAAAATAGGGGTAGGGGCCGTGACCGATCTAGGGGTAAGGGGGTTAGAGGAAGAAATAGAAAAGAGAAGGAGTAAGTAAAGGGGTCAGAGAGGGAAATAGTATTATAAACTAAGTATGTAAGGAGTTGGGTACTTAGTGTAATACTGTTACAAAACCCCGTTTGTAAGGGTGGGAAAGTAATCGCAATGCGAGATACAGTTGTACATGTGTGATAGTAAAAAGGGGCTTAGTAGAACAAGTCATTTTTTAGAAAAACACTAGATGTAGTACATAGATGGGAGTGAAATGGGCAATGTACAAAAGATTTGATTGTCCGTATTAAAGGGGTAAGTAGAGGCTTGGGGTTGTAGAAAATCCCCCAATGTGTTATAATTGGTAAGTGAAGGACTGTAAAACCTCAGTTTAGTAGTTTAGCGTCGCAGTAGAAATGGCCAAGAAAAAGTTAAAAAGAAAAGTAAAGCTTAAAGTTCCCCCTTTTTTTTAGATGTATCAGAGAAAAATTTTTTGAAAAGCAATAGAAAATGCACTTTAGATTTGTGTAAAAAGAAGGCTAAGGAAGGTACGATTAAGCAGTGTGGGAAAAGGGGTTCAGTTAGGTTTGAATTAAAAAAGATTGTTATAAGAGATATACCGCCCAAAAAATTTAGACAAAGTAACAGTTGATGTCCTAAATGTCTTAGAGAAAATGTGATAAAGTTGCACAGTTTCGTTACGTCAGGCCATTGGGTGAAGGGAAAACATGATAGGGATTAGGCGAATTTTACCCCCCCCAGGAGTAATGGCAGGGGTTTAGAAGGTACGCGTCATTAGTATTTGTCCGTACTAAGCAAATGTAGATAAAAAAGCCCTTTAGGAAAAATGCCTTTGATTGATACTCCGTTTAAGAGAGTTCTGTCGACATGTTGGCCGATCGAACCTAGACTGATAGGAAAAAACAGAAAATTTTTGGCTATGGTAGATTATCTACTAATATCCAGAAGCTATAGCACCCCAGTATTAAAACGAGAGATAGCAGGGCATTAGTAATATTACAGTATTTTGGGGTGCCAAAAAAATGTTTAAGGATTGTGGATCGCAGTTTACGTCAGACCTTAGGGAAAATTTTTAGTAGGTATTGTCTTTTTAAGGCATTAATTACAAACCGTACCCCCTATGTGTAACGGTTTAGTAGAGAATTTAAGGGTAGTTTAAGCAAATGTTAAAGCGTTTGTGAGAGACCTGAGTTTGGGGTAGTTTTTGAATGCTATTTTTTGCTTAGGGGAAGTTCCGCAAGAAAGTTTGGGGATTTTTCCCTTTGAATTACTTTACGGTAGAAAAAACCGTACCCCGTAACTGTGTAAGAAGTATGGGCGGGGAAGACGGAGAAGAAGAGGTAAAACCCCTTACCAGTATGTTTTTTGGATTTTTCAAAAAAGTTTGGGAAAATACGGTAAGATAGCTCAGCAACAGTTTGCAAAAAGTAGTGCAGAACAAGAAGTATTTCAAAGGAAGGCTAGAATAGAGGGTTTAAAGGGAGGTAGTAAAATACTTGTATTGTTACCTCGAAAATAATAAGTTGTTTTACTTGGAAGGGGCCTTATATATAAGGTAAAATAGATAATTACGGGTAGATGTAACGGAAAGTTGAAAACTTTTCACGCAAACATGCGAAACGTCTTGAAAGGAAGGGTGAAGTAAATTTTTACCCGATAAGGTATTTTAAGTAAGGGGGAGCGCTTTTGTAGAGGAGGATCAGAGAGATTATGACAGATTAGATCCCAATAAAATATGTGAGTTTTCGGTAGAGTAGAAAAGGATATTTTTGTGTCCATAAAGCGGGTACAGAAAAGTACAAAGATTTGAGAAAAATCCGGAGTTACCAGTAAGTAAGCAGAAGTAGTGACTTGTTAGAAAATTTCCAGATGTATGACAGATATTTCCGGAAAAACTAACTTAGTTGAACATGATATTTGTTGTCAACTACAGATCCCCATAAGATAAAGGGGTTTTCCTATTCCCTTTTCTTCCAGCCCGTATGAAAAGAAGTAGAAAAATTTTGGAGTTGGGGGTAATCGAACCACAAATCCCATTTTTCTCCCCCATTGTCCCATAGGAAAAAAAAATAACAGTATAAGGTTCTGTATAATTTTTGCCAGGCAACAAACTGAGGTTTTTTGATGCGGAACCTATGCCAAAAAGGAGGGAAAGTTTTTAAAGCTATCTAAATATGAAATTTTTCTGAACTAACTTGACAAAGTTACTGGCAGGGTTTCCCTTTTTCTGAAAAAGGGTAAACCCCCTGACTGCTTTTTAAACCCGAAAGGGTTTTTTTCAAAATTCCCTAAGATGGCCTTTGGATTATTAACGCACCTGCAACGTTTTTTTGACTGTGCGGAAAGGTTTTGAAGGACCAGGGGACCGATAGTTCATTGTGATTCCTGGTTATACAATCAATGGCCAAACATGTAGTAGCCTTTTTTGAGTTGTTAAAAACCCAAATTTAAAAGGGTAGTTAACCGCAAACCCAAATGTGTTTTAAAGGTTTCAGAATTTGAATGTTTAGGCACATGATAGGAGATTCCAACCCCAAAACCGTTCCAAAAAAGGGACAGGCTAACAGAATGCCAAAACCGAAAAAAAAGAAGGCTACGTTTATTTTCCCAAAAATTTATCCCAAATTTGCCGCCCTTCGTTCCACTCCAGATTTGACAAAAAGGTCAGCCAAATTTGTTTGAGTGGGTGAAAACAAAAAAAAGGCTTTCCAACTTTGGGAAAGGGTGCTTAATGGGCCGCCTATTTGAAGTTGCCAGATTTAGATAGACTTTTTTATTGAAGTAGATCTTCAAATTTAGGTTTTGGCTCAGTAATTTTTCAGGAAATGATGGAGAGAAATTACCCGTAGCGTTGCTAGTAGGGAAAAAAAAAGCTACCCAGGGGCAAAAGTACTCAGTGATAAGGAAAGGGGTGTTTTGCGATGTATAGCAGTAGCTAATTTTTACCCGGGATTTGTTCGGTAAAGCTTTGTATTGAGACAGATCCTCACCCCTCACTTATTTTAAAAAAAGCGAAACTTAGCAAATTTCCCGGGGATGAATGGGGACTGGCTTCAGCCATAAAAAGGGCAGTATTAGAGCAATTTCCCGGTAGAGAAAATGTAGGTGCAGATTATTTAATAGATGAGACGGTGGCTATATTTTTTTGGTGTACGATAGGGACAGTGTGTTTTTTTTTTGTGTTTTTTCTATTTTCGTATGTCAATTTGTTTTTTTTAAAAAAAAATTAAAATTTTTTTTTAAGGGACACTGAAATGTGTCGGTCGACCAATCCCACTTCTGACACCTTTGTGACAAGGGTGGAATTTGGTCAAAATATAATGCTATCTTTTCAAGCCCTAGCAAGAAGAAAGGATAATCACAAAAAAATATCGAAGCACAGTTAAAGGTTAGCGCCGCATTATTTTGTTTAAGCATTTTTCAATGTATAATTCTCATTTGACGAAACTTTGTCGTTTCAAAAGCTAAAAACCCAAAAAATCTGGAGCGAGTATTTGATTTTAATCTGGGCGGTGTACTTTTCTGCTTTAATCGCAGTTCTGCACGTTTTTACACCCTTTAAACATTGCGTAACGTAAAAAAATGAAAAAAGCATGGGCCGGCAAATGGAAATTTTAAAAAAAAATCAGTTTACGTATAAATACAATCCCGTGTGACTTTTATAAATTTGTTTTTTTCAAAAGAAAAAAAATTTTTAAAATAAAAATTGAAGGGGAAAAAAATTCAAGACAGAAATGTTACAAATCCGCTTGACAGTTGCTGATCTCGTATATCACTGGCAGAGTTTCTCGCAAAATCATATGGACCTATCTGTTCAATCTGGCCATGTTTTAAAAACAATATTTGCTTCAAATTTAAAAAAATTAAAAATTTCATTAAAAAACAACTCTTTTGGGAAAAATTTTCCTGAAAATTGGATTTTTTCCCTAAAATCCCTAAAGGGGTTAACCAAAAATTTTACATCGTAGAAAAGTAAAAATCGAATTCAGAACCCCCTTTTACAAAAACAATTGCTTATTTAGGAAGTTTCAAGCACCAAATTTATTACCCACGTTCACCCTTTTAAACATTGCCACCGGTTTGAAAGCCATCGATTTTTTCAAAATTCTTTTTAACTAACGCTGATGGCAAATTTTGAAGGATGGGCCAAAAAATACAAGTCCCCGCCACTTTTATGTGTCTCAATCTCCTAAACACGCTATTCGCAAGACTGATTCATCTGGGCCAGCTGAAAAGGATGAAATCACGGAAAAAAGAAATTCTGGGGACAGCTCGAATGATAACTTGGTTCATTGTTATAACAGATCTAATACTAGTTACCTTTCCGAGCTAGAAATTGCTTCTGAAGAATGTATGGAATATAATGACAGCTGCCGTCATTATGGCATGCGGAATAAATTCAACAAAAATGTTAGCGCGACCTGTTCTGAGAGTCAAAGTATCATTTTTCGGCATAACGATTTTAAAGGCACTGATGTGGACTCTTCAGCTGACTTGAAAGGAAAAGAATATCATGGTTATCGTTTTGAATGGCATGACAGTAGTTCTGGTGATTCCGTTGACGAGACAGATCTTGAAGATCGCGTGATCAAAACAGCAAGTTTAAATGAACAAATAACTGACATGAAGGAAACTACCTCTGTTACAGAATTGCACCGAGAGATAAAAGAAGACGAATTTGAAGTTGTTATAGCTATAGATTTCGGCACAGCATTTACAGGCTTTGCTTTCTCTTATCGTAAAAGTAAAACAAAAATCGAAACAGGACATCGAAAGCTTAAGAAAGACCGAGTTCCGACTGTTGTACTTTTGAAATCGTCGGATAATACAGTTGATTCAGTGGGAACGTCAGCGGAAGACAAATATGCTAGATCAGTCATCCTAAAAAGCCGCAAGAATTACAGGTTATTCAGTCGCTTTAAAATGGCACTTTACAAGGATGAAAATTTATCACGCAGTTCAACGATCAAAGACAACGATGGAAAACCAATGCTGGCTTTAGAACTTTTTACACTGGTGATACAATACATGACGCGCCTTGCAACTGAAATGGTGAAAGAGTCTTTATTGTTCACAAACAGAGAAAAACTTAGGATTAAAGATACCATTCAATGGATTTTAACAATACCTGCGATATGGACTGATAACGCGAGACAGTTCATGCATGAAGTTTTTCGAAATGCTGACATTCCTGAAAATCAACTTCGAATTGTTCTCGAACCTGAAGCTGCAGCAATATATACCAGGCATTTATTGCTGTATAAATCCGAAATGGCTGGAATAGAGAAACTTCCTGGTGGTACAAAATATATATTAGCAGATCTTGGTGGAGGCACTGTTGACATTTGCACACATGAAATAATTGAAAATGATAACATACGTGAACTGTTCCAGGCCACTGGAGGGGCATATGGAGGAACATACGTAGATGATATGTTCACACAGACGCTCGTTGAGATATTCGGCTCCGAAGTATGGGCACAATTTCAAAGCGAACATTATAACGATATTTTGCAATTGATGAGGCACTTTGAAAAAGACAAACGAAATTTTGAAGGCACGGATACAACTGAGACTGAAGAGTGTGCCATAACGGTAGATCTTCCAAACTCCTTAATCAAAATGCTGAAGAATAACCCTGTGAAACCTGAAAGCACACAGAATAGCTCTTCGTTACAGGAAAAATCAATAGAAATCCTTTTGAAGGAACTGATACGCGGAAGTTCTTATTCGGATGATATTAAGGTGCTTGGTGGTGACAAACTCATCATAAAATCTGCTATTATGGAAGACTATTTTTCCAGATCAGTAGTAGGAATCATTTCGTCTTTGACAAGAATAATTGAGGAATGTCCTAACGATGATGTCAACACTCTTATTCTCGTTGAGGGGTATGCAGAATCACCGTACGTAACCAAACAAATACAACACGCCATGGGAAATTTCAACGTTCGAGTAATTATCGTTCCAAAGCCAAGGCTTTCCGTAATGAAAGGAGCAGTCATGCTTGGTTATGAGGATAGATCAATAATCCAGCGAAAATCCAGGGTCACATATGGCTTCGCAGTTGCTAGAAGCTTCATTGAAGGTGTACATCCGGAACAATATAAATTTGAAAGAGATGGAGAGTATTTCTGTGACAGAATATTTGACAAACTGATTGAAAAGGACCAGTATGTTGAATATGGACAGAAATTCATAACAAGAACATCCACATCCCGAAGACATCAAGAATCTAAAACAGAAAATGTGCATATAACTGTTGTTACATCTGAAAAATGCGATCCAACCTACTGCTCGGAGGAAGAGGAATGTAAGGAAGTTGGTGAAATCATTATTGAGCCACCGGAAGAAGGATGGCCGGATGAAAATGAAAAAGAAATGTATCTCATTGTACAAGAGGACATTATGATTTGCAAGGTCATAGATAAGACATGTGGAGGGAAGGAATATACCACACAAGTGAATTTCTTGTCGAAGTCCTTAAAGTTTTGAACATAAATCTTAAATCAGTAAACTAAAGTGAGGAAACACTTTTAATTAATAATGGGATATCATTGTGTGGCATTGCTTTCTGCAGAAATACATATGATGTAGTATCTAGTTTATGATCAGTTTCAGTATAAACATATAGTAGACATATACATTAATGCTTAGTCATAAATTGAATGTAGAAACTCAGGAAAGAATTCTTCTTCTTCGCGAATAATTAAGCTGTAGACATACGACATGCTTAAAGCTATAATGGGACTAGAAGACAATAGTCTAACCAGAAAAAATATCTGTGTCGTCAGTTTTAATACGTTGTTAATTTGTAATATTTAAAATAAATAATCAAAATGTTAAGAGCGTTTATTATTTTCAAAGTGAAAAAAATGAACACATGGCGGATACTTTCAAGTTTGAGATATATGATATCAGTGTTTTCTGCATCTTAGACATACAAAAATTCGAAAAGGAATTGTGTTTTAGTATAAACACTGGCATTATAAACTGAATAAAAGCTGTTCCAAGCAGACGTATTTTTCCCAAACATGACACTGAATTAATTGTGCGTTGGTTGCATTATTTTCATCCGCTTTTTCAGTTATAGGCGTATGATTCTTATAGCTCCATCTCCATTTCTTAAATGACAGTTTTGCACCATTTTGTTTGATCAAGTTCAGCTGAAACTCTAGAATAGGAAAGGCAGTGACTCTTATATATTATTACTCTTACCTATAAAGTACTTGACTAATCAAAGTGTTGGCCCAGGCAGTAAGTACTACTATTTTGCACGACCATAACAAGACTGGTAGAAGTCAGCTCTGCTTCACAGTAGTGCTAGTAGAGTTCAGCTTTTCTGTGAGGAATGTATGATAACTACTTACTAGAGTTAACGCTAATCTAAAAGCTGAACACGTTCTTTATCTTGAGAAGTACTATGGTATGGAAACTTACGTGCTATTTCGTCTTTTAGCCTCGCGACCCAGTCAAGGCTATAAGATTTAAGAAGTTTAAATGGCGGACAAAAGACAATCGCTTATCAGCAAGAGCGCGGGGCGAAAAGTCGAGACGGCGGGGTCATAGGGCGACATTTCAGCGTAAACAGAAATTTATCAAGCGTTTGTTTGCTCTTCGAATGACCTTAAAATTTCGTATTTTCACCGTCCATTTCATTGCCCATACCGGTGTGCTATTTTTGTAGTAACCTGGCTATCAAGCTGGGACAAAAATCGCTATCCGCATAGTTATCTCATTTTACTACACTCGATGTAGTACTAATCAGTATGTCAACTATCCAAAGAACATGTATACAACCTTTTAAATGAGCTATTTAATTGAATGGGATACAGTAATACATCGCTGGCTGAACACTCAAGGTCCGAAACGGCATATAACGTAAAATACAGCTTCACCTCGATAGTACGTCACGTAAGCTGTTTTGTTTGTTTTCTAAGAGGAATTTAAGTTTTTGTTACCACCCTGACAAATCCACAACTGACTATGCAAAATGATCTTTTTAGTATCCAACATATATCAGCTCTTAAGTAACTTTATTTTGAGAGTTTACAGTATCGTGTGCTGAATAGAAGTTTTCAAAAATATTAATTTGTTGCTTGTACGGTTATATCGTATTAGTACTCTATACATTACACAAAGACCCCTTTTTAGACTAAAGACTCAGGATTGATTAAGTATAAGAAAATATATTTGAAGACTAGAATCTACATCTCAGACGTGTTCATTACGAGGTACGTGTGTTTGAAACACTCTTTGCAGACCGAACTTATTGGCAATCAAAATTATATTCGACCAGATGGTTGAAATTTAAACCAGTTCTAGCGGCCACTTGTCGCAAGTAGCCAATTTTATGATAAGTTTGTCATCAGCCGTTTGTTCCAATTTCAAATGTCTTAAACAGCCATCTGACTAAAGCATTCATACTATTTCACCCTCTTAGCTTGCTGTTTAACACAGGTTTGTCTGGATAGCTTTATATATTTATCTCCATGCACGTTATTATATAAGATAATCATAGTCATCATCAAAGAAAAATTAAAACGTGTTTATCAAAGAACATCAAAATCAATTATTTCCAGTCCATGTAAGCGCACATTACTAAAGACGGCTGCGCTTTATCTAAAGTGTCTACTATGAAGTATAAGAACAGCCTAAAAGGCGAGAGTTTGAAACGAACTACGTCCGCAAGTAGGTGTAAACAAACTGAAAAGTCTGGGAATGATCGGCATCTCTCAGGAATTTTATCGGTCGCCGACGATATTTGATACGTTTTAGCTGGTAGGAGAAGTTATCAAAATGTGACAATGAAAAAAAAGATATTGTGTATAAAAGAAGAATAAGTTAATTAAAGGCTTACATAAAGGAATTAGAAGTTGAAAATTGCAAATGACTTTTATTATTCCAAAATATAGCTTTTAGGGAAAATGTGGAAAATGTATAAAGAACTTATCCCTATGAATATCATTACATTTCGTGATTTTTGTACTTCATTATCAAACTATGGTCATTTCATTAGATAATATATGATTGTCGAAATGTTTCTTTTATAAGAAATCTTTTGCATTTATTTTAAAAATATATAAACCGTCGTATATTTCCGTTCATTTCCGTCCTTATTCGTGATGATGCTGGAGAGTGGGTCTCAGAACAATATGTTAACAAAGAAAAACCATCAAGATCGTGAGAGGTTGTAAGGTAACCATCAAAGATGCGACGTTTTCAGCCTTTCAACGGCATGCAATGCACTGCAATAGCAGTCAAAGCTTTATTAGCCTGTTTGACCCGATCTTCAAAATAATAGCCGATACAAGGACAATGTAGAAGAATTCAAGTAAGGTCACGAATTCAGAAGTCAAATGAGATTTAAGCAGATTGATCAGGTGTTATTTGAAGGTTCACAGATGTGTCAAAATATAATCGAGTCCACAACTCGTTTTGGATATTTGGGCCAGAATCATTTGCAACAGAAGAAAAAAACTTTAGAATGCTTTTTGTCCAAAATTGCTAGGCCTAGAGCTAAGATATTTGGTATGTAGCATTGTCCAATAGACCTCAGCCAAATGTGTTCACGTCATGATCCCAGGGTCAATATTGGCCCCTCCCAAGCCTAACACTAGCATAAACGATTTATTACAGTGGCAGAACAAGTAACTCGCGATGCACTCTGTGTTATGCTCTCCGGCGTCTTGATGCTCTGCATCAAAATTTTATTTGTTTGTTATGACACTGCTAGTGTTACTAGAAATTAAGACGTGAAACGTCGGGGACGTGGGGAAACACTAGCTTGACAGCGGGAGCGCGGAACAAAAACGTGCTGATTAGCGGGACGCGTGCGAGATTTAAGAGACATGATGGCGGGGTCGAGGAGCAATCAGACTTGACCTCACTAATCATCGTGTTTTTGCATCGCGATCACGCCATTTGGACTTTTTTATTAAACAAATACCTCCCCAGGGTATCCTATTGTCATATTGGTAACAATTTACACTCCCTAGCATGATTGCAAGGTGGATTTGAACATGCTTAAATAAGGAACAAAACATATCTTATTCCTACTTTAAATGCAGTATAGCCAACCCACTAATGCCTCAAACTAGCAAAGAAATGAATGCTCAAACTTGTTTTACTCCACCTTAAACAAGTCCGTCATAAGGGAGCCAAAAATTGACAGTACGTGCCAATAGTAAAGTACAATATAGATCAATCAGAAACGCCCTCCAGTAATAGTAAAAACAAGAATTTCTACTAGTCGCACAGGAGGGTTAAGACATAAATAGTATGCTGAGAAATAATTTTGTAACAGGCAGTTTATGAAGACACATTGAATCAATAAGTAATTTATCCCAGTATGTATTTTGTACAAAGCTAGCTAAGTCATTAAAACAGAAGACTTTAGAGCTAAACGTTTAACAAGAAACTTTACAAGTTTACATTTAACAGACAGAAGAATGGTTGCAATATCGTACCTAGGTAGATGTCAGTGCATAGTAATTATACCTTTCTAGTACCCGAATGTAGTATAGGTGTTGAGAATCAAAAATATACTTTTAATGTTAGAGTGGCAGCTTACAGAAGATGAGATTCGCTATATAGCGCTGAGCACCGAGTAGTCAGAGCAAATATATTGTTTTAGCTTTAGAAGACATAGGGTGAACATAAGAACAGTAGGAATCGTATGTTTTTGAAATACATAGGTCTTCTAATGCGAACTTCAACATAAAGACCAGTCGAGAATAATATTTTAAGCCTGCAACAGTTTAAATTGATCATTGTTAATTGTTTGCCATTAGCTTAAAACACGGCGTGATTTGCTTGATTGCTTAGATTCGACCCACTTCTATGAGGCGTAGGTACATCTATATCTTGACTTGCTTTTAAATTGCCTGTGTTATTTGGATTACACCATAATTTATGCATTTAATTTTTTGAATAAGTAGTTTTTAAACTATCTGGATTCTGTTTTTTTTTTAACTTAAGGTGGCAGGGTACACTTGGATTCGAACATTTTGGGCACGTCCAATTTTACATGTAGCGAGTTGTAATATTGCACTTCCCTAATGAGCAGAATCAGGGTGGCCATTTTATGTATTGTGTGCATGTTTTGTGCTTTTAATTAAAGACAAGATCAAGACTCTCATACAAGAATACAGAAAGTGATCAAAATGAAAGTTACACCATCCATTAGAAATAACATGCCAAAATAATCAATTTTGCACTTTTTGAACTGCCTGCAATGATCCCTCTGCAGGAACAATGTGCATTTCTACGAAAGACCTGTGGTGATATTTAAACTTCATTATTTCACGCTTTCTGCTTCCTGATTTCACGATTTTCACTTCATGAATTCACGAATTCACGATTTCTGCTTCCTGATTTCACGATTTCCACTTCATGAATTCACGATTTCTGCTTCCTGATTTCACGATTTCCACTTCTTGATTTCACCATTAAACTTCATGATTTCACGATTTCCCCTTAACGAATTCACGATTTCCACATCCCTTACCAAAATGAAAAGTTTGCGGCAAATTAAAGTTGCGGTAAAGTTGCCGCAAACATTTTAGTTCACCAGAACAGAGTAATAAATGTTTGCAGGAGTTCGCCGGTAGCGGCGATCTTTCTGCAAACGTTTCGGTGGCTTTGCTGCAAACTCACCACAGACTTTACTGAATTAAGTGTTTGCCATAACATCGCCAGAAATTTGATAACATGATTTTGTTCACCAAAACGTCACCAGAATATTTTATCTATATTTTCTTCTCCAAAACATTCGCCATATGGTCTTTTAATTATCTGACCAGATGTGAAAGTTCGCCAGAGGATTGCCAGAACAGTACCAAATGACTTCATCTTTGTTTGTATTGGCTGCATAGAGTTTGGCTCCATTTTCAAACTGCCAAACAGTAGTTGAACATCGATGTATTAACATGAATTATTTATGTTTCTTTACTAAACAAAAACTTCTACAAAAAGATGTATAAATCACCGAAGTATACTGTGTTTAATTCCGTGGATAAATGTTGCGATGTAAGGTTAGTTTTCACATTATTAATTTACGCATGCAAAAACAGAATGATTTTATACGGTTAACCTTTGTTTATTTCAGACATGTGTCACCTAAAGACCGTCAGATACAATAGATAGCAATAAATAATTTAGTGAATGTGCATTTATTAAGAAATTTGCACATAGAGGATTTTTTTCAAATCAGTTATATCAGCTTTCACAACGGTTCCTTTGAAATATTTAAAGAGTTTGAAACCCATGTAAGCAAAAAATATATTTACTAACGACATACTTTATCATACTGATCTCGTGCATTTGTATTTTTTCTTTACGATTATTGAAATTACCAAAATTTACCAACCGTAGACACACGATAATCCAAAATTCACATGTCGAATCAATTACTATAAGTCCATAATTCCAAATATAAAAAAGTCTGTATTGTAGAGTCTTTGTAACAGCAGTTATTTCACTTTATACAGGAGACAAAAACACACGACATTTTCAATTGACTGGTTCCCCTTCATGATTATTTAGAAAAGATAAATCATTATTAGCAAATGATATTTTGCTAATTTAATAGACCTTCTTACTTTTCTTGAAAATATATCCTTTGTTCTTCAAAAACAAAAAAATAAAGGTCTGTTACTTTAGCGCCCAAAGTTAGTTTTGCATAAATAGTTTGCGGCAAATTTACTGCAAACTAATTTGCATAGTAAAAGATTGCCAAAAGAAAGTTTGTGGCAAATTCACCAAAACGTTTGCGGCAAATTTACCGCAATGTTCGCCGGAAGCCTGACATTTTGGTAAGGGATCACGAATTAACGAATTCACGATTTCACGATTTCTTGATTTCATAATTTCCATTTCACGAATTCACGATTTCACGATTTCAAATTGGAGAATGGATGGGCATTTTCAGATGAGGGGGGAAGGGTGCATAACATGTTCAGATGTGGGAAAGAAGCAGAATTATAGTCAATGTGGCTAAAAACTAGAGCTACCCTGTTCTTTTTTTTGTAATTTTGGAAGTTGTTAGGTTATGAATATTATTAAAGTGGGCCTGGAGGTAAAATTATCCTGGCAGAGTTAAACATTTTCACACCTGCTTTTGTTTTGTTCTTAAACTCTCCAGCATGGCACGCTGGTGCAGTGGGAATGCCTAGGACTAGTAATCTGGTGATGCGGGTTCTAATCACGCCCGTGCCAGATATTTCTGGGATGCTTTTCAGTGTAGCCTGGATCCCCAAGGTAACGATGTTCTTAATGAATATGTCATGCACAAAAAACTAAACTTCAGCTGCACAAAAAAGAACTTCTTCACCAATATCTAATCTTTGATTTTATCACAAATTAACATCTCGACACTTTTGAAAAATCAAGTCTTTTAATGTCTACAAACAAGGCCTTATTGTTAAAGTTTTCTAGGTCAACTCCATGTAATTAGGGCCGAAACGACTACAAATTTTGTACCCGGGTACCCGTTGAACAATTACCCACGGGTACCCGGGTACCCGGGCTAATACTGAAAATACGACATATGTGCCTTATAATCATTGATTGTCATCCTTATTTATATGAGGATATTTGGAGCAGACAGCCATGTTTGGGAGTAGTTTATATTTCTTCCAAATAAACACCATAAAAATGTCAACTTAGATGGCATAAAATTATTCTGTACAGGAGGCAGCAGGATGCAGACCTCGTCCATGTAAATTAATCAGCCATAACAACGAACATATTTTCTTGTTTGTTATCCAGTTACATTATTTAATATACCATAATAACAAATGTATACATCGGGTAACGGGTAATGAATATGTACCCGGGTACTGACGATTTTCTACCCTACCCGCGGGTACCCGGGTACTCGTTTCAGCCCTACATGTAATGATAAAAACTGTGAAATCGTGAAGTTTAATGGTGAAATCGTGAATTCGTGAAGTGGAAATCGTGAAATCAAGAAATCGTTAAATCGTTAAGTTTAATCGTCAAATCGTGAATTGGAAATCATGAAATCACGAAATCAAATTATCGTGAAATTTAATCGTAAAATCGTGAATTCGTGAAATCGTGAATTCGTGAAGCAGAAATCGTGAATACGTGAATTCATGAAGTTGAAATCGTGAAATCAAGAAGCAGAAAGCGTAAAATAATGAAGCTGAAATGTCACCACGGGTCTTTCGTACATTTCTCAATTGAATAGTCCCTACTGAATTACAGTATATTAGGGAATGGGGGCCTAGCCATCTCGTTTTTTTTCCACACAATTGCAAAAATGTTCCCGAGTATAAATCAACAAGCATGGGACCCTTCTATGGTTTGAATTCCCCGCGCCAAGATGACTCATCGATTCATACAAAGCTAGCAGCAGTTAGCTTTACAACTGACATCAGAAATTTACATGTATCAGCTGTTTAAATTTTCTAAAGAATTAACAGTCATTATCTCTCACTTTAATTTACAGACATCCAAAATCACGAAGTTCTAATTAATACAAATATTGACGGGGGCCAAAATTCGAAGTGTACCCTGCTACCTAAGCAACCGGATCTTATTAACATTTTATATTTTGTTTGCAACGGTTTGATATATCATAATAATTGTATCGCTGTCGTCTACAGTCTACATTCCATAAATTTAAATGTTGTGTAATAGGACAGGCTAAATGTAATTAGTTCAAAATCGATATATAGAAATTGCACAAATATTAGATAGGAATTCATGCGTAAATGTGAAAAACTCGTACGTACATTTCATATCGGTTATTTGGAAATAGAAGGCTGTTTCATTTGTAAAATGTGCAGTTTGCAAGACGTAGTTGTTCAAAATGGCAGGTAATTCTTCAACTGGAGATAGCAGGAAGTTGTATCAAAACTGGATAAAAGGTGGACTTGGACTTAAGATAGTGAAGGAAGGGATAAGTCCATATGTGAGGGAGGAAGTGCAAAATCAACACAGAGACTTTCTTAAGGGTTTACCTTCTGTCGGCTGTACATCATGTGCGCTTCAAGATTTAAAGCCAGATCACTCGTGCATAAAAACTAAATCTTCTAAAACATGTCCTCTTGGAATGAAAAAATGTCTTTGTCTCAGAAATAATCTAAGACCTTGTCCAAATAGTTTGTGTGGCAAACTCTATGACAAAATCGTTCAGTCGCACAGGTTTCAAGATCCCAACTGGTCTAACACTGATATAGGCAAATGGTCAACGGATTTCTGGGAGATCGCAAAATGTTACATAAACACACCAGGGTATGGAGACAAATCGTCAGCAGAGGAAACGGATTGCAGTGGACTGCTAAGCATGCTTATAAACAACTTCGTATTTCCATTCCCGATTTCAACTTCTCCTCCATTAGATGACTTTTCAAGGGTATGTGATCTTCATTTATTTCAATTTATCAGTTTCATACAGAAACATTACTATTTTGAAAATAAAACTAACGTGAAAAAAAATGAAAATGACCGCCATATTTCTATATGGCCACCTTACATGAGTTCGCATGTATCTTTAAGAGTTTCTTTGTCAAAAATTTATTAGTACAGTAGAATTGGTCTGACATTTGATAAAATTATCTATTAAGAAAAGAAACAT